>NC_142868.1:38167441-38320406 GCF_051225735.1 Oryctolagus cuniculus | reverse complement strand
ACTAAATTGGGATTGAGTAGTACACAATAAACTCATATGTGGGACTCTTTTTGGTCTAGTGTTCATGGACTTTCATTGATTGTTCAATGAATGGAGGTTGGTGTGTTCTTTCAAAAATGCTATGATGACAAAATAGTCTAAGGCCTATCAGAAGTCTGCAGTTAGACTGTGGATTCTGTTATATAATTAGGACCAGAAGTTCCTGTGAAGCATCTCAGAATAGAAGATATTAATATACATGTGATCATTGAAATCTGAGTCTTGTGATCTAGGATCTTCTGGGTCCAGAATGGCAACTGTGTTACTCCCTTAATTTAATGAATTAATCTTTGGCAAGAAATTGACTTGTACTCACTGAATTTAAGTTTGAGGAACTGTAAGCTGAAGGAGAGAAATCAGGTCATAGTAAATTCTGCATCATATACATTCAAGAGGCGGGGCATTTGGCAGAGCAGTTAAGATGCCACTTGGGATGCCTATATCCCATCTCAGAGCACCTTTGTTTGAGTTCTTGCTCTACTCTGAATTCCAGCTTCCTGCTAATGTGCATCCTAGAAGGCAGTACATAATAACTCACATGATAAGTCTTCCAGTTAAATACATTTTGAGGAAAATTGTAGAATTTCTTTTTTTATGGAAAATTTTCTGTATCAGTTCATCTGATGATAGACACCTTGGTTAGTTCGAGATTTCGGCTACTATGATCAGTGTTGTTATAAATATCATGGTGCAGGCATGTCTTTGATCCAATATGTTCATATCTTGTGAGTATATACCCAGTAGTGGGATTGATGGCTTACACGGCAATTCTATTTATAGTTTTCTAAGAAATCTCGATAAAGTTTTCCACAGTGGTTGTACTAATTTACATTCCTACCAAAGTGTGTGAGTGTTCCTCTTTGTCCACACCCTCACCAGCATTTGTTACTCTTTGTCATTTGGATTCTAGCTATTTTGACAGTGTGAGGTGGTATGTCATTATTTGCATTTCCCTGATGGCTAGTGATGTTGAGCATTTTTTATATATTTGTTGACCATTTGTATTTCTTCTTTTTTCTTCTTTTAAATTTTACAATGACTTTCTTTCAATTTTCTTTATAATCACAAGCTTAATCTTCCATCAAAAAAAGAATTCAACAAACAGTAACTATAAAAACCACTGTGCCTCAAGAGTATACAAAAAGGGCTATAAACAATAATCAAATCTCAAAATGTCAGTTTCATTCATATACATTACATTTTTTAGTACTCATATATTAACTACCACACATCAGCAAAAACATGAGATATTTGTCTTTTGGAGACTGACTTATTTCACTAAGCATAATCGTTTCCAGTTGCATCCATTTCACTGCTGAAGGCAGGATTTCATTCATTTTTATGGTTGAGTAGTATTCCATCACAGTGTACAAATATCACAATTTCTTTATCTAGTGATCAGCTGACAGACATCTGGGTTGATTCCGTATCTCAGCTATTGTGAATTGAGTTGCTATAAACATTAGGGAACAGATAACTCTTTCATTTGATAATCTTATTTCCTTTGGGTAAATTTCCATGAACAGAATGGCTGGGTCATATTTCTGAGGAATCTCCATATTGTCTTCCATAATGATTGTGCTATCCCACCAACAGTGCATTAGGATTTTCCCCATATCCTTGCAAGCATTTGTTATTTTTATTTTTGGGTGACAGCCATTCTAAATGGGATAAGATGGAACCTCATTATAGTTTTAATTTGTATTTCCCTGATGCCTAGTGATCCTCAGCATCTTTTCATGTGTGTTTTCATTTGTGTCTCATCCTTTAAAAAAGGCTTCTTCATATCTTTAGCCCATTTCTTAAATGTTGCTGAGTTTCTTGAGTTCCTTATATATTCTGGAAATTAATCCCTTATCAGATGTATAACTTTCAAATATTTTCTCCTATTTTGACAGTTGCCTCTTTATCTTCTTGAGTGTTTCCTTTGTTGTGCAGAAGCCTCTTATCTCTATGAGATCCCATTTGTCTATTCCACAGCCTTTATTGCCTGTCCTTCTGGGTTCTTATCCAGGTCTTTGCCTATTCCAATGTCCAGTGTTTTCCCTATGTTTTCCTCTAGTAGTTTAATGGTTTCAGGTATTAGATTTAGATCCCTGGTCCATTGTGAGCTGATTTTTGTATAGGGTCTTGTTTCATACTTCTGTATGCAGGGATCCAATTTTCCCAGTACCATTTGTTGCAGACACTGTCCTTTCTCGAGGGAGTGATTTTATCTCATTTGTCAAACATTAGTTGTTTGCAGATGTGCAGATTAATTTCAGGGGTATCTTGTTTATTCTGTTGGTCTACATTTCTATTCTTGGGTCAGTACAAAGCTCTTTTGATTATAAATGCCTTGTAGTATGTCTTGAAAAAAGGTATTGGGATTTCTCCAGCTATATTTGTATTGTTCAGGATTACTTTAGCTATTCTGGGTATGTTGTGATTCCATATGAATTTTAGGGTTATTTTTTTTTCAGTCCTAAGAAGAATACCTTTGGCAATTTGATTGGGATTGCAATGAATCTGTAAATTGGTTTGGGTACTATGGACATTTTGATGATATTAATTCTTCCTATCCATGAACATAGATCTTTCCATTTTTTTTGTATCATCTTCTGTATCTTTCCTTAATGTTTTGTAAGTTTTATTGTAGAGGTCTTTCATATCCTCAGCTTAATATATCCCAAGGTATGTAAATTTTTATTGCTGTTGTGAATAGTACTAATCTTACAATTTCTTCCTCTTTGGGAAATGTCTATTGAGATCCTCTGTTCATTTACTAACTGGATTGGTTGTTTCTCTGTTGTTGAGGTCTTTTTTTTTTTTTTTTTACAGGCAGAGTTAGAGAGAGAGAGACAGAGAAAAAGGTCTTCCTTCTGTTGGTTCACCCCCCAGATGGCCACTATGGCTGGCGCACTGCACTGATCCGAAGCCAGGAGCCAGGTGCTTCCTCCTGGTCTCCCATGTGGGTGCAGGGCCCAAGCACTTGGGCCATTCTCCACTGCCTTCCTGGGGCCACAGCAGAGAGATGGACTGGAAGAGGAGCAACCAGGACAGAACCAGCACCCCAACTGGGACTAGAACCCAGGGTGCCAGCGCAGCAGGCAAAGGATTAGCCTAGTGAGCAGATATATCCTGGATATTAATCCCTTGTTAGAGAGGTAGCTCACAAATATTTTTCCCCACCACTGTCTTTGTTGTCTCTTCACTCTATTGATCATTTACTTTGCTGTGCAGAAGCTTTTAAGTTTTACATAATCTCATTTATTTAGAACTGCTTTTATTTCCTGTGCTTTGGGGGGACTCTTGTCCAAGAAGTTATTATCTACACCAGTGTCTTGGAGTATTTTCCTTGCATTTTCTCCCAGTGACGTCATAGTCTTAGATCACAGATTTAGGTCTTTGAGCCGTCTTGAGTTATGGTAAGAGTTTTGCATCTAATTTCACTCTTTTAAATGTCCACATCCAAGAAATAAAGGGCATCCAACTAGAAAAGAGGAAGTCAAAATAACTGTGTTTGAAGATAATATAATGTGGTACATGCAAAACCTAAACACTCCACCTAAAAGCTAATAGAAAATTATCTGATATCTCAGTGAAGTTGCAGGTTTCAAAGTAAACATACAAAAAAGCAACATTTTTACATGGTAATAATGAATTCAATGAAAGAGAAATCAAGAAAGAAATCCCATTCACAATAGTAACCAAAAATCAAATATTTAAGAATAGAATTAAACGAAGATGTGAGAGATGTCTACAATTAAAATTATTAAATATTGATGAAAGAAATCATCAGGACACAACAAATGAAAAGATATTTCTTGCTCATGGATTAGAAGAATCAATATTATTAAAATGTCCATACTACCTACAGCAATCTACCTATTCAATGCAATCCCTGTCAAAATACAAATGATATTCATTAGAAAAAAAATCATAAAATTCATACCAACTCACAGAAGACCAAGAATAGCCAAGGCAATCCTAAACGAAAAAACAATCAAGCTGGAGGCATCACAATATCTGACTTCAAAGCAAACAATAAACATATAGATCAATGGAACAGAACAAAAGTCCAGAAATTAATCCATATACATACAGCTAACTAATTTTCAACAAAAGTGCTCAGACCATACATTGAAATAAGGATAATCTCTTCAATATCATTATTAATGTGATATTGTTATTCAAATAGTGATTTATAGGAAGTGTTTTAGGCACTTAGAAACAACAGATTATAATATAAATTATGTTTAAAATAGAATACATTGTTATTTTATACTACAACAACTATTTCTATTTTTAATTTGACTTGATTTCTTCAAATGACATGTTTTCAGTTTTTTAAAAATTTAAGTTAACATTTGGCAATGTCTCTCATTATTTTTGTAGCCTGGGTTTTAAACTTCATTATTAGGGAAAAATTGAATTTGAATGCTGTGAATCCTTCTGATTACAGTTAATCTGATGACCAGGTGTGGGCAGTTAGATTTGAAATCTGAGTTTCTCAGATATCTATAATTATGGAAACATAAAACATACACTAATACATTTTATTTAAAGACATCAGATAATTTGAATTGTTGATAAGAACGACAAAGCTGGCATCAGCACTGTGGTGTAGTGGGTAAAGCCTCTGCCTGCAGTGCCGGCATCCCATATGGGAGCCGATTCGAGTCCTGGCAGCTCCAGTTCAGCTCCAGCTCTCTGCTATGGCCTGGAAAAGCAGTAGAAGATGGACCAAGTCCTTGGGCCCCTGCACCCATGTAGGAGACCCGGAGGAAGCTCCTGGCTCCTGGCTTCAGAAAAGTGCAGCTCCAGCTGTTGCGGCCAATCAAGGAGTAAACCAGCAGATGGAAGTGGAAGACCTCTCTCTCTCTGACTCTCTTTTCTTTGTGTAACTCTGTCTTTCAAATAAATAAATAAATATTAAAAAAAAGAATGGCAAAGCTACAAGTAATCAAACAGAAATAAAAGGGAGGTTGTGTACAGTTATACGGAAGGTATTCCCAGGATTTGTCTTGGTGCATAATCTCCATGTGATATTGTTAGTTTTCAACACCAAGCTCTTTAGAAAGCACAAGTGGGTAATTGAAAGGCTATCTGTGGTAGAAGGCGGGAAGAGTTATTCACTGGATATTTGAATAAGTTTTCAGTAGTGATTATATAGATAATATTCAGATTTAGGGCAAAATGGTAAACCATGTATGGTAATTTGCTAGAATTTCTTTTGTTTATCTTCAAGGAAAATTAAGAAATTATATTTACATAATCAGAGTTCAGTGACAAATGTATTTCCCCTTTAAATACATTTGGCAAAAGTAGTGTGTTGAGTTCCCAATATTTATAATTGTCCAAAACTAAGAAAATCAAAGGCATTGAGTAAATTAGATAGTCACTGCTCTGCCAAAGACTTAAAAGTAATGGAAGTTTAAGAGGTAAGTCTCCATTTTCATTTCTGATAGTTATCTAAGAGAAAGGAACTATTCATAGGAAGTTTTATGTCTAATAGACAGTACTGAAATAGGGAAAGGAAGGAACAAAGGAAAATGTAATTAGCTGAAAGAACCCCCATAAGAAAGTTGCAATGATATACCTTTGATATACCTTTGTGTCATACCTTGAGACTCACCTTCAACTCTCCTAATTTTCTTCATCAGAATGAGAATGAAACACAGCACTACAGGGGCCTATATAACCAAGTTACATCATATTCATTGCCAACACATGTGTTCAGATGAAAAAATTTCCCAGAGCAAATCACCTTCCTTTCAGTCAATAATAGAAGACTCTGGGATAGATTAATAGGATTCCTATTTTTACATTTTTGTTTCAATAAATAAGACTCTTTAGCATTCTGGTGCATGAATAGAACAGTGCTTAATTCAGTGGAAATAAGCAGGAGGATTAGGAAGCATGTGAAAAATAAGTTAAGTCTAGGGTCATTTTGCAACAGTCTACATATATATTGCCCTCCGCTGGACTTCTCTGTCTTGGAGGTAGGCTATTTTTATTGTAATTTTTAAAATAGTGTGTAAAAACAAGAAAATATCCAGTAATTCTACTTTCATAAGTAGTTTTCTGGAAAAGCAGGAAACAACATACCAGTGTTTATGGCAAGGTAGTGAGAATATTGATTCTGAGGCAAGCAGGAGTAGATATTACAGACTGCCACTTTTTAATCTCCAAAAAAATCCTTTGCAGGCTTCACTGTTGTAACACAGACAGTATAGAGCTGGACATTTTTCTTTTTTAAGATTTTTTTATTTATTCAAAAAACAATGAGAGAGAGATGGAGAGGAAGAGAGAGAAAGGGAGGGAGAGAGGGAGGGAGAGATCTGCCATCTATGGATACATTCCATAATACCTGCAATAGACAAGCTGGGCCAGACCAAAACCAGGAGCCAGGAAATCCATCCAGGTCTCCTTAAGGGGTAGCAGGAACCCAAGTCTTTGGGTCATCATCCACTGCTCCCCAAGCACATTAGCAAAAAAGTGGACTACAAGTAGAGGTCCCAGAGCTTAACCTGCACCATTACATGGAATGTGATATTAGGTGTCCCAAGCAGTCAATTACACCATTGAACCACAATGTCTGCCCTGGGCTGGACATTTTTCTTGCAAAGAGAATTTTGTATACCCCATTGGAAGTTCATTTTCCAGAGGCAGAGACTGAGAAATGGCTTGGCATGCAGGATAGAATTTAGAGCAGGAGAAAACAGGAAGGAAAAGAAAAGCAGGAGAAAATATATGCACAACAGAAAGGTTGCTGAATGGGGCAACTTTTGAATAGCAATGCACTGTCAAAAAAGTCTCAGTTAATCTCACACAGAGCTCTGGAGTATACATATGTAGCCCATCCTGCCTGTATTCCTCACTATGACACATCGTTCGATGCAGACTGCCTTGGGAAAGCCATCCCCTAAGTAAAGCACCTTCTACAGATTAGGGAGTTAACAGCTGTAGGCTATCTGCTGACAGTTCCACCTTGAAGAACAGAGAGTACTGTCCCTTATTCACCACAGCTGATACCATATATTGATTGTTCTTGTTCATTTAGAGTTAGATTTCAAAGGAGGAGACGTCATTTTTTTACCTTCAAGTCTAGAATCACTTAATTTATTTGGCTTGGTCCCCAATGACATATAAAGGCACCCAATCTCTGAGTCCAAGGTCATTTAAATTGTCAGTGTTATTCATCTTCTAATTTGGGTACATAAATTATTAAATTCCAAACAAGTGGGGCTTTTAAGCTTACCTGTGACATTTGGAAACAAATTTAATTTTACTATATAGAGCTTCTCTGAGCCAACTCTTGGCTTCATATGGTTTTACTGAATCTCTCTTGGTTTTCAAGCTGAGATTTGATTTATCAAGACTATTAACTCCAAGATACATATCTCCTTTTAAAAATGGTTCAGTCTTGAATGATGTGTGCAGCATGATTTAGTAGGTAATATCATCACCTAGAGCCATCGTTGATGCTAACTCTGCAGAATGCTGTGTATCGAGGTTTAGGTGGATTTAGCTTATCCACTTTGAAATGCTGGCAGGACACAAACAGCCTGTGCTCACTTAGCTCTCAGCAATTGGGCATCCAACAGGACTGTAAGGTCATCCACTGAAAAGAGTCAGACGGTCTGAACAACATCCTTTTAATAGCCTTTTTATTAGAAGTTATTTTGTTCAGTCTTTTCAACATAAAATGGATTTGTGCAGGAGTTTAAAAAGATAGCCAGATCTCTTCCCTTATTCAGTTTTTATCATGGCAGATAATTAGATTGCTTTGGTCATTGTTTTTTATTTTCTTTATATAATTTATTTATTTATTTAAAAGGCAGAGAGATAGAAAGAGAACAGTCAAGATCTGGGTCCCAAACAATTGAGCCATGATCTGCTGCCTCCCAAGATGCATTAATAGGAAGCTGGATGGGGGACACAGTAGCCAAGACTTGAACTGGCACTCCAATAGCAAATGCAAGCATCCCAATAGCGGCCTAACCAATGTGCCACATTACCGCCTTTTAAAGTTCCATTCACGGGGGTGGAGCCAAGATGGCAGAATAGTGAGGGCATGCACCGATAGTCCAGGAAAAGACAGTTTAATAAAAGTGGAGTTACTGTAGCCTCAGGAAAAGGCTCAGGAAAAAATTGCAGAGGAAACTCTTCCGGATCTAGTGGATGTGACATGGAGGACCTACGGGGAGAGCAAGGTCGCCCAATGCATGGAAGCCCAGCCACAGAGTCTGCATGCCAGCGCTGGAAGGGGAGGTGAGACAAAAACCTCGGTAACCTGAGACATTGGCGGGGAAAGGCAGAAAGAGCCTAGAGGGAATGAGGCCTGAAGCCCCACTGGGGAAAGTTCACCAGCCTGACTGGAGGAGAGAAAAAAATGAATAAATAAGGGGAACCAGCATGGACACTAGCCTCTCTCTCCACTCACAAAGCTGAGCAAGACAAAGAGCAGGTGCCATTTTAAGTATGTAAAGCGGCACCTGCCATTAGCCAAGCAGAAAAACCTGACTCTGGTGGGGAGAAATAACAGGAGATTAGGACCTAGTGAAAGTGTGGAGCTAATGAACTGAGACTGTGAAAATCTGAGGAGGGGGTGAGAGAACTCACTGAGCATACAAACTCTGTAACCTTGGCAACCCGGTGAGAGACTGCAGAGAAATTTGAGACCATACTGAGGGCTGCATAAGCTCTTTGTGTGGTCCCAGGGGTAGAGCAGACGAATACACACAGGGGCCAGATTTCATACATCAATTACCCTCAATTCCACTCAGCTGTGCAGAATTACTTCCCAACTGAGTCAAAAAAAAAAAAAAAAGAGAGAGAGAGCAAGTGAGCGAGAGAACAATCTGGGTGAGTCACTTTTGGCACACCCTTAACCCTGAAGAACCAAACAGAGCTCTCTGGCCACACCCATCACAGCCTCTAAGGATCCATCAAAAGCAAACAGTCCACTTAATCTAGAGTCATAGTATAAAGAGAAAAGGCACCACAGTGAAGAAACCAAAGAATATCTCCACAATGTCAAACAAACATAGAAACTGAGGTAACAAGAACAAGGAAGACACTATGATGCCCCCAAATGAATTAGACACCCCAATTCAAGATTATGAAGATGATAAGATAGAAGAAATGCAAGCAGCAGATCTCAAAAAATTGATAAGAACATTAAGAAGTTCTCAAAAACAAATTATTGAACTACAGAAATCCTTAATGGACAAGATAGAAAATCTCTCGCGTGAAAATGAAATATTAAGTGTCGCTCCCCCTCTTCATGGAGGAACGACACTAAACCCTGCCTAGGCTTCATATCCGAGTCACGGCACCATTATGTCGCTCCCCCTCTTCGTGGAGGAACGACACAGGACCCTGCGCTGTTCTTTCGTCTGCTCGGCCCTTCCCGGGTTTGCTGCTGGTTCTTCCCGGGTTGGCTGCCGTCCCTTCCACCTCCGTGGAAGGGCGGTTCCCCCTGGCCACTTTCCCCACTTCCGCAGGGGAGCGGCACACCGCCGGCCGGCTCTCTCGGGGGCTGCACAGGTGTTCCTTCAGATAGATGTTCCCTGGTGCATGTTGTCTCTCTCCTCCTTTATAGTCCTCTTCCACCAATCCCAACTCTGCTACCCACACACCGAGTACGCTGCTCTCCTCCAATCAGGAGCAGGTCCTACAGTTTATTGGTTGAACTGGAGGCAGCTGTGTAGAAGCTGTTTCTCCCTTCTCAGCGCCATATTGTGGGAGAGCAGATGCATAGAATAAGTCTTAATTCCAGTAACCTAGTCTAGTCCGAGTTGCTGCCAGTTGCTCCCCACATTAAGGAGGAATCAAAATGAAATGAAACAACCAGTAGAACATGAAACTGTGATAGTGACAAGAAATCATAATGAAATGAAGAATTCAATAGATCAAATGACAAACACATTAGAGAGCCTTAAAAACAGAATGGGTGAAGCAGAAGAGAGAATATCAGACATAGAAGACAGAGAACAGGAAAGTATGCAGTCAAACCAAAGAAAAGAAGAGGAAATTAGAAATCTAAAAAATATTGTCAGGAATCTACAGGATACTATTAAAAAACCCAACATTCGGGTTCTAGGAGTTCCTGAAGGCATGGAGAAGGCCTTTTTAGTGAGATACTAGCAGAAAATTTCCCAGGTTTGGAGAAGGACAGAGACATCCTAGTACAGGAAGCTCATAGAACCCCTAATAAACACGACCAAAAGAGATCCTCACCACGACACATTGTAATTAAACTCTCCACAGTGAAACATAAAGAAAAGATCCTGGCCGGTGCTGCGGCTCACTAGGCTAATCCTCCGCCTTGCGGCACCGGCACACAGGTTCTAGTCCCGGTAGGGGCGCCGGATTCTGTCCCGGTTGCCCCTCTTCCAGGCCAGCTCTCTGCTGTGGCCAGGGAGTGCAGTGGAGGATGGCCCAAGTACTTGGGCCCTGCACCCCATGGGAGACCAGGATAAGTACCTGGCTCCTGCCATCGGATCAGTGCGGTGCGCCAGCCATTGGAGGGTGAACCAACGGCAAAGGAAGACCTTTCTCTCTGTCTCTCTCTCTCACTGTCCACTCTGCCTGTCAAAAAATAAAAAAAAGAAAGCAAAGATCCTAAAATGTGCAAGAGAGAAACGTCAGATTACGCTCAGAGGATCTCCAATCAGACTCACAGCAGACTTCTCATCAGAAACCCTACAAGCTAGAAGGGAATGGTGACACATAGCCCAGGTACTAAGAGAGAAAAACTGCCAGCCCAGAATATTATATCCTGCAAAGCTCTCATTTGAGAATGAAGGTGAAATAAAGACCTTTAACAGCAAACAGAAATTGAAAGAATTTGTTGCCACTCGTCCAGCCCTGCAAAAGATGCTTAAAGATGTGTTACACACAGAAACATGCTCATCAATATGAAAGAAGATTAATGAATGAACCCTCACAGCAAAAGATCACAGGAAGTTCAAACATATATTAGGAAATATCTTTGGCAAATGGCAGGGCAAAGTTACTATTTATCAATAGTCACATTGACATTAATGGCCTGAAATGTACAGTTAAAAGACACCGATTGGCTGATTGGGTTAAGGAACAAAACCCGTCTATTTGCTGCTTACAAAAAACACATCTTTCCAACAAAGATACATACAGACTGAAAGTGAAAGGCTGGAAAAAGATATACCATGCCAACAGAAATGAAAAAAGAGCAGGCGTAGGCATCTTAATTTCAGACAACATAAACTTCACCACAAAAACTGTTAGGAGAGACAAAGAGGGGCACTATATAATGATCAAGGGATCAATTCAACAGGAAGATATAACAATTATCAATGTATATGCACCTAATTACAGGGCACCGGTTTATTTAAAAGATTTGTTAATGGACTTAAAGGGAGACTTAGACCCCAATACAATAGTACTGGGGGACTTCAATACTCCACTCTCAGAAATAGATCAACAGGACAGAAGATCAACAAGGAGATAGTAGATTTAAATGACACTATAGCCCAAATGGATCTAACAGATATCTACAGAACTTTTCATCCTACACATAAAGCATTTACATTCTTCTCAGCAGTACATGGAACCTTCTCTAGGATTGAGCACATACTAGGCCATAAAGCAAGACTCAGCAAATTTAAAAGAATTAGAATCATACGATGCAGCATCTCAGACCATAAAGGAATGAAGTTGGAAATTAACAACTCAGGAATCCCTAGAGGATATGCAAACACATAGAGATTGAACAACATGCTCCTGAATGAACAATGGGTCATAGAAGAAATTAAGAGAGAAATCAAAAATTTTCTGGAAGTAAATGATGATAACAGTACAACATACCAAAACTTATGGGATACAGCAAAAGCAGTGTTAAGAGGAAAGTTTATATCAATAGGTGCCTACATCAAGAAATTGGAAAGGCACCAAATAGATGAGCTTTCACTGCATGTCAAGGATCTAGAAAATCTGTAGCAAACCAGACCCAAATCTAGTAGGAGAAGAGAAATAATTAAAATCAGAGAAGAAATCAACAGGATTGAATCAAGAAAATCATTCCAAAAAATCAGCCAAACGAGGAGCTGGTTTTTTGAAAAAATAAACAAAATTGACACCCCATTGGCCCAACTAACTAAAAAAAGAAAAGACCCAAATCAATAAAATCAGAGATGAAAAAGGAAACGTAACAACAGACCACAGAAATAAAAAGAATCATCAGAAATTACTACAAGGACTTGTATGCCAGCAAACAGGAAAACCTATCAGAAATGGATAGATTCCTGGACACATGCAAACTACCTAAATTGAACCAGGAAGACATAGAAAACCTAAACAGACCCATAAATGAGACAGAAATTGATACAGTAATAAAGGCCCTCCCAACAAAGAAAAGCCCAGGACCAGATGGATTCACTGCTGAATTCTACCAGACATTTAAAGAAGAACTGACTCCAATTCTTCTCAAACTATTCAGAACAATTGAAAAAGAGGGAATCCTCCCAAATTCTTTCTATGAAGCCAGCATCACCTTAATTCCTAAGCCGGAAAAAATGCAGCATTGAAAGAGAATTACAGACCAATATCCCTGATGAACATAGATGCAAAAATTCTCAATAAAATTCTGGCCAATAGAATGCAACAACACATCAGAAAGATCATCCACCCAGACTAAGTGGGATTTATCCCTGGTATGCAGGGATGGTTCAACATTCACAAAACAATCAATGTGATACACCACATTAACAGACTGCAGAAGAAAAAGTATATGATTATCTCAATAGATGCCAAGAAAGCATTCAATAAAATTCAACACCCTTTCATTAAGCAAACTGGGTATGGAAGGAACATTCCTCAATACAATCAAAGCAATTTAGGAAAACCCACGGCCAATATCATACTGAATGGGGAAAAGTTGGAAGCATTTCCACTGAGATCTGGTACCAGACAGGGATGCTCACTCTCACCACTGCTATTAATATAGTTCTGGAAGTTTTAGCCAGAGCTATTAGGCAAGAAAAAGAAATTAAAGGGATACAAATTGGGAAGGAAGAACTCAAACTATCCCTCTTTGCAGATGATATGATTCTTTATTTAGGGGATCCAAAGAACTCTACTAAGAGACTATTGGAACTCATAGAATATTTTGGCAAAGTAGCAGGATATAAAATCAATGCACAAAAATCAACAGCCTTTGTATACACAGGCAATGCCACGGCTGAGGAAGAACTTCGAAGATCAATCCCATTCACAATAGCTACAAAAACAATCAAATACCTTGGCATAAACTAGCAAGGAAGTTAAAGATCTCTACGATGAGAATTACAATACCTTAAAGAAAGAAAGAGAAGAGGATACCAAAAATGGAAAAATCTTCCATGTTCATGGATTGGAAGAATCAATATAATCAAAATGTCCATTCTCCCAAAAGCAATTTATAGATTCAATGTGATGCCAATCAAAATACCAAAGACATTCTTCTCAGATCTAGAAAAAATGATGCTGATTTTCATATGGAGGCACAGGAGACCTCAAATAGCTAAAGCAATACTGTACAACAAAAACAAAGCCGGAGGCATCACAATACCAGATTTCAGGACATACTACAGGGCAGTTGTTATCAAAAGAGCATGGTACTGGTACAGAAACAGATGGATAGACCAATGGAACAGAATAAAAACACAGACATCAACCCAAACATCTACAGCCAACTTATATTTGATCAAGGATCCAAAACCAATCCCTGGAGTAAGGACATTCTATTCAATAAATGGTGCTGGGAAAATTGGATTTCCACGTGCAGACGCATGAAGCAAGACCCGTACCTTTCACCTTACACAAAAATCTACTCAACATGGATTAAAGACCTAAATCTATGAACCAACACCATCAAATTATTAGAAAATGTTGGAGAAACCCTGCAAGATATTGGCACCAGTAAAGACTTCTTGGAAAAGACCCGGAGGCACAGGCAGTCAAAGCCAAAATTAACTATTGGGATTGCATCAAAATGAGAAGTTTCTGTACTTCAAAAGAAGCAGTCAGGAAAGTGAAGAGACAACCGACAGAATGGGAAAAAATATTTGCAATCTATGCAACAGATAAAGTGTTGATAACCAGAATCTACAAAGAAATCAAGAAACTCCACAACAACAAAACAAACAACCCACTTAAGAGATGGGCCAAAGACCTCAATAGACATTTTTCAAGAGAGGAACTCCAAATGGCCAACAGGCACATGAAAAAATGTTCTAGATCACTAGCAATCAGGGAAATGCAAATCAAAGCCACAATGAAGTTTCACCTCACCCTGGTTAGAATGACTCACATTCAGAATCTACCAACAATAGATGCTGGCGAGGATGTGGGGAAAAAGGGACACTAACCCACTGTTGGTGGGAATGCAAATTGTTTAAGCCACTATGGAAGTCAGTCTGGATATTCCTCAGAAACCTGAATATAACCCTACCATACAACCTAGCCATCCCACTCCTTGGAATTTACCCAAAGGAAATTAAATTGGCATGCCAACAAGCAGTCTGCACATTAATGTTTATTGCAGCTCAATGCACAATAGCTAAGACCTGGAACCAACCCAAATGCCCATCAACAGTAGACTGGATAAAGAAATTATGGGACATGTACTCTATAGAATACTATACAGCAGTCAAAAACAATGAAACCCGGTCATTTCCAACAAGATGGAGGAATCTGGAAAACATCATGCTGAGTGAATTAAGCCAGTCCCAAAGGGACAAATATCATATGTTCTCCCTGATTGGCGACAACTAACTGAGCACCAAAGGGGAAACCTGTTGAAGTGAAATGGACACTATGAGAAACAGTGACTTGATCAGCTCTTGTCCTGACGGTTGATGTACAATGTAATCTTTATGTATTTTAGTATTTTTTTTGTTCTACTTAATACTATTGGCTGAACTTTGTAATTAACACACAATTATTCTTAGGTGTTTAAATTTTAACTGAAAAGTGATCCCTGTTAAATATAAGAGTGGGAATAAGAGAGGGAAGAGATGTACAATTTGGGACATGCTCAAACTGACTTGCCCCAAATGGTGGAGTAAGTATCATGCCAGGGGATTCCAATTCAATCCCATCAAGGTGGCATGTACCAATGCCATCTCACTAGCCCAAGTGATCAATTTCTGTTCACAATTGATCGTAATGATAGGACTAAGAGCCAAAGGGAGCACATAAACAAGACTAGTGTCTGCAAATACTAGCTGATAGAATCAAAAAGGGAGAGAAAGATCCAACATGGGAAGCAGGATACACAGCAGACTCATAGAATGGCAGATGTCCTAAATGGCACTCTGGCCTCAGAATCAGCCCTTAAGGCATTTGGATCTGGCTAAAGAGACCATGAGAATATTTTAGGCATGGACAGCCAAGACACTCTGGGGGAAAAAAAAAGAAGGCCTAAATGAAAGATCTCTGAGCGTGACATCCCAGTTGAAAGAACAGGGCCATCAAAGAAGGAGGTACCTTTCTCTGAAGGGAGGAGAGAACTTCCATTTTGACTATACCCCGTTGGAATAAGATCGAAGTCGGCGAACCCAAAAGGCTTCCATAGCCTTGGCAACTCATGACTAGAGCCTAGGGAGATTACTGACGCCATAAACAAGAGTGTCAAATTGTTAAGTCAACAACAAGAGTCACTGTGTACTTACTTCTCATGTGGGATCTGTCCTTAATGTGAAGTAATGCTATAACTAGTACTGAAACAGTATTTTTACACTTTGTGTTTCTGTGTGGGTGCAAACTGATGAAATCTTTACTTAATATATACTGAATTGATCTTCTGTATATGAAGGGAATTGAAAATGAATCTTGATGTGAATGGAATGGGAGAGGGAGCGGGAGATGGGAGGGTTGCGAGTGGGAGGGAAATTATGGGGGGGAAAGCCAATGTAATCCATAAACTGTACTTTGGAAATTTATATTTACTAAATAAAAAAAACCATTAAAAAATAAGTTCCATTCACAACAATCTGCTTTAAAACTTTCTCATTAGAACAGGAAAATTTCCCTTTTACAAATATTCATCAATTCACAATAACATTTTCAGGCATTACATAAGATTAATTTTATTTTTAAAAAAATTTGTTGATTCCATTTAAATTAACCTTGTCTGATCACTGTTTAATACGAAGACATTTTTTATAATCAAGAATCTAATCAATGCTTTATCAGTTAGAGTACAGCTGTTGATAGAATTTCCCCATTATCTATAGAATCTCCATAATGATCTGATACTTCATTTCAGAAACAGCCTTTTTTTTTATTTGTCATCCCTTTTGCAAATGTATGGAAGCAGATTTCTAAAATATCTGACCCAAGTCAGTCTTTGTACATTTGGTGTAGGAGTCTTGAGGGAATGAGTGCTGGTAGATAAAACTATCATTTTTTATCATACCAAAGATGCTATCAATTAAAACATGAAAACTAATTTCAGAGGTGAAACACTGATGAGATGCAGGAAAGTATCATGATACTCTTGTTGTCTTGATGATCATTTTTCATTAATGAAAGTGCCTACAAAGAGTATTAATTGCATAATCTCTGATTTATTGTTGCATATAGCAAGTTCAGACAAGGATAGGGCAAACCAAGAGTGGCCCTGCAGTGACATATGGATGAGCAGATATACCACTGCCAGTCATGAGAGAAATAAAATTTCAATAGGATCCAGAATTGGTTGGCTAAAGTAATAATGTTAATTAGAATATCATTATTCAAATTCACATTACAGGGCAACAATGAGCAGAATGGGGGTAATTATTTTGATCCTCATGACAGAAAATTGACAAAATATAAGACTGAATATCTGCATGCCCAAGAGGTTACAATTAAGGAGTGGTGACATTTAGTACTACATAAGGCTCCAAGGAAGCTATTTCTGTCATAAAAAAATCAACCTTTCAAAGAGAGAAAGAGAGAGAGAGGAAAGAGAAAATAATTAATGCAACTACATTGTTTGGAATACACTATAACTACTTTTAGTAAAGCATAGCCTCCTAAGGAATAGAAATATTACCTCTTTCTCTGCTCAGAAGTTTTTGATATTTATGTCTTGAGAGAAATACAAATTTTACACTTGGGATTTTTTTCATAAAGGTCAAAGTTTCTCAAGACTTAGTTGTATTCAACTCTGGAAAAAATAAAAATGACATAGAACGAGGGGTCCTTGTCTTAGGAATCCTAACAGCCATTTTTGTGAAGTTGCAGAAGGCTTGTCAGTGTTTATGATTTATTAATGAGTCATTCCACTGTTTATAACCATGACCAAAGGTAAAGAAAAAGGAATATTACCATCATATATACCTTGAGTGTCACCAAGAGACAAATGAAACATCCCTGTCTCCAGTGACTGAGAGACATCAGAGCAGTGAATGTGCAACTAGCTAAAGATGATTTGACCTCATGACAAGTAAAAGAAAGCATAAAATTCTGCCAACACAAAATTAACACAATCAGTCAAGTTTAGGATCACTGATAAAAATGTTTAAGACAGACTGCACAAAGTTAGTTCTTTTCCTTTAAATAGAATTCGAAGTGAAAAAATAAAAATATCAATTACAAGAACTGAGAAAAATAGAAGAGGTGATAGTATCAGCTAGATATGTAGCTAAATCCTATTTCATGAACAATTAAAATATATTTTCCTGTTTGTTGATAATAATATATGCCTCAAGTTCACTGTGGAAGGCACTGAAGAGAAGTTATGAGAGAACAAAATCACAGATGCTATTTGCATATTAAATGAAATGAGGAACAGTGACTTAAGAGAATCACCTTTGGTTACCTCTACAGAATTGGTCCCAGTGTTTGCACTAGCCTCTTGGCTTGTGTTTTAAAACTATCTTCTGTAAGTGTCATGAATGATGATTGAAGCAGCCATCTTTTAAAAATGGGAATAAAAGACAAATTTAATTGACACATTCTTTTCAATTATCCCTTCCCACAGAACCCCACTTCTGTTTGATTTTTTCAATATTCACATATAAACAGAAAGCGTTACATTTTTCTATTACACTGTTGTTTTCATCAGTATCTTCTGTGTAGTATTTACTGCTTTGATATTATTAGGTCTCCATCAGTATACAAAGGAACAAATAAAATATGGTACCCCATAATTTTAATGTCAGAACTTGAAAGACTACAATGGAGCATATAGTTATGGCAATGATGAAACTGTTCAAAATAAAATAAAAAAACTGTTTATATTTACCTTGTTACTTTCCTAAGTATATCTGAAAATCTTTGCAAAAGAAGTCAAAATGGTTAATCCTAGGATTTTTAAAATAAACCATTTTAATAATTTAATATATGTTATTGGTTCTATATTGATGCCAAACTTGAAAGCTGATACACTTTCCAAAGTTAAGAAAGATAATTAGACACACTAGGTTGTAAATCTTATGAAATATATTTTAGCAATGTAAACTTTATAAACCTTTGGGTTCACTGTATATTAAAACTCTAATAGAGAGAAGGAAATATTAATCAATGATAATGATTGTGAGAAAAATGTCATTATTCAAAAACAGTGAATTACCTCGGTATCAGGGTGCTTTCTAAATAAGGTTATTATGGGGGCAGCGCCATGGCTCACTTGGCTAATCCTCCACCTGTGGCGCCGGCATCCCATATGGGCACTGGGTTCTAGTCCCAGTTGCTTCTCTTCCAGTTCAGCTCTCTGCTGTGACCCAGGAAGGCAGTGGAGGATGGCCCAAGTGCTAGGCCCCTGCACCCGCATGGGAAACCAGGAAGAAGCACCTGGCTCCTGGTTTTAGATCGGCACAGCGCTGGCCATAGCGGCCATTTGGGGGGTGAACCAACAGAAGGAAGACCTTTCTCTCTGTCTCTCTCTCTCTCTCTCACTATCTCTATCTGTCAAAAAAAAAAAAAAAATAAGGTTATTATGTTTAAGATATGCTGCATCGGCCGGCGCCGCAGCTCACTAGGCTAATCCTCCGCCTTGCGGCGCCGGCACACCGGGTTCTAGTCCTGGTAGGGGCGCCGGATTCTGTCCCGGTTGTCCCTCTTCCAGGCCAGCTCTCTGCTGTGGCCAGGGAAGTGCAGTGGAGGATGGCCCAAGTCCTTGGACCCTGCACCCCATGGGAGACCAGGATAAGTACCTGGCTCCTGCCATCGGATCAGCGTGGTGTGCCGGCTGCAGCACGCTGGCCATGGCGGCCATTGGAGGGTGAACCAACGGCAAAGACCTTTCTCTCTGTCTCTCTCTCTCACTGTCCACTCTGCCTGTCAAAAAAAAAAAAAAGATATGCTGCATCATTTGTTGTCCTTCTCTATTTCTGAATGTATTTACAGTAAACTTAAGGAAATCTGTATACAAGCTACTTGTGTAAACCAATTTAATCACAATTCATAAATATGATCAAACAGCTAAATGTTACTAGAGACATGGAGATATATTTATGCTGAAAAAGAAACACCAACAGGAGCAGTCACAATAACACAAAGTATTTTTCAAAATAATTCAGAGAATTACTTATTTAAACTTTATCCTGTTAGCATGGCAACTAAGACTATGCATCTGCTCTACCTACCTCCATCTCCTAAGCCATGGCACACACACACATTCATCTCCTTTACAGAAGTCCAGTGCTCAGATTAGCAATTGAATGCTAGGAGTTCTACTTCCTAGAACATGTCAGCTAGTCAACCATCATGACTGCTGCTATACAGAAAAGTGAATCCTTACCACCATCAATGAGATGAGTGGCAAGGAACATGCCTCCAAAGCAGTGTTTGAAGACCCGAAGCCCACAGTTATTGAAAAAAAATTGCATAAGAACATACCAGTCATTCTTCTGCACTAGACAGTAAATTACTGGAAAGAAAAAGTTGACCAACAACTGTGTCCAGGAGCACTCAATCATTAGCAGGTAAATTTTTGATGAGTAATTGTTAGACAGAATTCACAAGCTCATTACTGAGTGCAAAGATCTATTTTACTATTATTATTATTATTACTTTAGTTTCTACATCTTTGGTGAAGAACGTATTCTGGATTTATCTCCTGCTTAAAGATTGTCTCTGTCAAACTAGGTAAGAAGTCTAAACTCACATTCTCTATTCCTAAACCCCACAGCTGTAACTGAACTCCTTTCCCCTATATACTCTATCCTTAACACACATTATCCTGGGTCAGGAAGATTGTGCTTTCCTACTAAAAATTAGTATACAGACTCAACATCTAGTGTCAAGGCTACATTGTTTCACACCTTTTTAAAAAAATCACACAACTGCCTTCCTCAGATCTGAAAATACTTTGAATGCACAAATGTCAGAACTTCAAGCAAACTATAAACATAGTCCTATGTACAGTTCCCACCAACCTCACAAACTATAGTCATTCTGATTACAAAGCTCATGGTAAATGGCTTCCTAGAGCAGAAATTGTAATGAAGCAAACCATATTATGTAATATGACACTCACTATGAATTATGAAATGAAATCTTACTCTTGCCACATTGTGTATCATAGTATTGTGGTTTACTGTCCTGCCCTTCCCATCTTTTTTTAAAAAAGATAGCATTTATTTATATGTTGATATCCTCACTGGCTTCTAGTTTAGGATTAATAACCAAGTCCCTCTGGGATTCCTAATGGAGACTTGGCCAATATACACCACTGCTGATTACAAGACTCCCCTGATCATAAATTTACCCCCATTGTATTCCAATCAAGCCTTTAAACATGAGTAATAGGTTGGAGGAAGGACAGTGAAGGGGACTGACTATTTAAGAACTGATTCGCTAAGAGATATATAATGAGCAATTTTGTGTGTGTGGGTTCTGTCAATAGAAAGAGTGAGGAAGAATATCATCAGTTATTTCTTTCTGTCCCACAGCTTGTCACACCCAAAGAACTGAATCTCTACAGTAAAACCTTCGATATGTTGGACTCACTTTTATCCATCATTGTCTTATTTTTCCGCTGTCTTATGAAAGTTTTATATAATGTCTCTGAAATTAAAGTTTTTATAAGGAAAAGACATAATTAGTAATCTCAGCATGTTCAACTAGATATTGCAGCCATAAAACTAGAGAAAGTCATAATGAAAAAATATAAGGAAAATACATCTTAAAATTAAAAATATGAAAATTGAAATGCAAAATTAAGTAGGAGGGAAACATAAGATAAACATAGATGAAGAAAAAATCATCCATTTTCAGCAAATCCAAGGAAATATCTAAACTTTTAATGAGGGTTTATTAGCCCCTATTAAGTAGGGTAAGCACATTGCCTTCCTATGTTAAATTTGAAGAGCCTAGAGCTCAATTCTTATTTAGGAGATATTCAATAAATATTTGTTCATATATTAATGAATTAATGAAGAGTTATAAAGCAAAAAGACAAGAATTATGTAAATTATTAATGTGAGGAGATACAGAGAGTTAATGAAAGAAAGACAATATCTAAGGTATTTTAGAAATGAAGACATAAAGAAAATGTGGGGATGAGAAATTATTTTTGTTAAATTATTTTCTTGAGATACAGGAAAATGGAACTGCTGAAACAAAGAAAATGCTACTTGGTGCAAAAAATATTATTTTAACTCATATACACACATATATATATCCTGGTAGATTTTCAATACAACTAATAAACATATATGCTTAAAATCTTCAGGGAATAAATATAGATTACCAACCAAGGAAGGAGAATCTGAATTGCATGAAACTTCTAATTAACTACAATGAAAGCAGGGAGACAATGAATTGGCATCTCCTTGGAATTTCCAGAGGAAAATTAGTTTGAACCTGGAATTCTATACACAACCAAAATATCAATCAAATTTGAAGATAAATTAGAAACATTTTCATATACTCAAGATTAAGAATTATCTATTTGAAGTCATCCTTCAAAAAATAGTTACCTGAATTTGTATTCCTGTGAGGTAAAAAAAAAAAAATTCAAGAAACAGAATCATACTGCATTTGTTGGACTTATGCAATAAAATTCCTGTGTAATCAATACAAATGAAAACAAGAAAGTCTCTATAAAAATGTCCTTAAAGAGGAAATGGATTCTATTCAAAATCAGTATGATTACTATCTTGAAGCCATTACAAATATTACCAAACTTAAGGAGTATTTTGGTGCCAGCAATAACAAAGACACAGAAACTAGAGTACAAAAAGCTGTGTAAGGATCCCAAAGATCACATAGTGAGCACACAAAAATATAATAAGATTTTGAACATTAACAACTTGGAATAGTCTCTTTATTTGATACAGCTTCAATTATTAAGGATTATATCCCCTTGTCAATGAGTCTCCTTCAAATACTTTGACTGAAATCACAACTATATGTCTTAGTATTGTTTATGCATAATAGTAACTAAATTTACATAAGGCTAATGTTCTATGAGATTGATCTGATTTTATTTATGAAAATCAGCCCTCAATGAAAATGCAGGAGAAAATATAAAATGAAAAAATGTATAGAACTTGAGCTTACAATATAAAATAATGACATGGCTTACAAGATTTAGCAAATAGAAATGACAAGGAAAATTAAAGAAAAATGCACCTGCACAAATTTCCTAACACTTACAATATGAAGAAAAAAGATAGTGTTCAATTCCATAAATCAAAAAACATTTATTGAGTAGTATTATTTAAAGTCTTAAATATAATACTAAAAATCATAATAATATAAACAATAAACATTGGGTACTGGAATTTGGGAAATTGGATGTTAGTGTGATGATCTAAACTCTATTTTCCTCACAGGAAGTTAAAAGTTGATAAATCATGAAAGAGAAATAAAATGCATGATTTAAAGTCAGTGATAACCCCACACAAACTAAACACAAAAATCTATTAATGTAGTTAAAACTGCAATTCAGAGGTGGCAGTGACACCAGTCTATGGCAAACAGCACAAGGGGAACATAGCTAAAGTTGGAGCTGGACCTTGTAAGATCAGTAAGCCATTTAAAGACTCCTGTCTTTATCCTAGGAATAACTGAGTCATTGAAAGTCAAGGAACACAATATGATCATGTTGGTCCAAAATAAAGATATAGTGCAGAGAAGTCAGTATTTGGAAGGCTAGGGTTTCTATGAAGATATTCATTCTCTTTCTACTGCAACTATAAGTAGCTCTAAAGGTATCTTCCAAGTGGGCAAGTTAGTAACTTACTCTAATTTTCTTATTTTAGTACATGTTCCATAAAATATGAAGAGCCCAACATTCTTCTCATTATTAAATATTGTCAAGTAACAGTACCTTACACAGGAAAGAAAATCAGTAAATTTTAAGTGTATAAATAAATATTTGGATTTGTTTCATTTTAAATCATTATGCAAAAAAAATGTCATCCATATATCTCTTTGACCTATGGTTCCTTTTTTTAAAAATTTATTTGACAGGTAGAATCATAGACAGTGAGAGAGACAGAGAGAAAGTTCTTACTTCTGTTGGTTCACTCCCCAAATGGCTGCTGCAGCTGGCGCTGCGCTGATCCGAAGCTAGGAGCCAGGTGCTTCTTCCTGGTCTCCCATGTGGGTGCGGGGGCCAAGCACTCAGGCCATCCTCCACTGCTTTCCCAGGCCACAGCAGAGAGCTGGACTGGAAGAGGAGCAACTGGGACTAGAACCCAGTGCCCATATGGGATGCCGGCGCCACAGGTGGAGGATTAGCCAAGTGAGCCATGGTGCCAGCCCCTGACCTATGGTTCTCTCTAGGAAATAACAATTATCTCTTTTTTGCTCTTTTCCTTCCCCAAATAAGAAAAATGAGTCTTGGATATAGTCAACCACAATACTGAAGAGATTTCTATAAAATACAGAAAAACAGCCTTGAAGAAATGGAAGGATAAGAAATGGACTCTCAAATCTCAAATACTCATTTAATCTATGACAGATTTACATCATTGAAATGGTGAGCTTTCTACTGCGAAGATGAAGTAAAAAAAAAGAAAAAACCAAAGTTGTGAAGAAGTAGAAATTAGTGAGTATAGAATGAAATGGATAAATTATGATAACAAAGACAGCACATTAGAAGACACAGAAAACAAAGACACACCCAAAGTTACAAAGATCTTCAAACCTACAAATGTATTGAAGTATGTATGGTAATATGTATTTGCACAAACTTGCACACATACAAATCCTGTCAATAGTCAGAAGACAGTCATTACACGCATTAAGCAGCCAAACACCCGACTAAGTGCCAAAATTGATCATTTCTACAAACGTTTTTATATATATACCTGTGTCTGTAAAAGTGTTGCAGGTGACTACTAATACCTATGGCAAAAACTCATACTGCAAACAAATGACACCAGGCAGCTATGTTTTTCTATTAACAGTGTCCAATTGCCTTTGGTTTGATGACATCCTGTTTACGATGTTATATGTAATATATTTACATGGAATATCAGATATAGATAATAACCAATCATTTCAACAAAAGACCTCAACATATTAATTGGATGAAAATGTTTAGGAGACATGTTAATATTCTTTTGTCTTTCAGCTGACAGCGTCTTGAACACCCACACACAGACTTTAGTTAACAACCGCTAGGAACTATTATCCTTGCTTTTACCTTCCCACACATAATTGTAGCTCTTCTTCCCCTAAACTTATTTTTCACATTGTAAAATGATGGGAACACAATGTCTATTTCTATTAGATTCTGAAGACAAACTAATAAGATATACTTCCAGCTGATAAAGTATATTTTAGAAGTTGAAGTTCACAGTTTATAATAAAATCAAGAAGACAAGATCTTTGAAGTGTCTTCAAATTAAAGAAAGCTTTTACCATAGTGATCCCTGTTAAATAAAAGAGTGGGAATAAGAGAGGGAAGAGATGTACAATTTGGGGCATGCTCAAGCTGACTTGCCCCAAACAGTACAGTTAGAAACATACCAGGGGATTCCAATTCAATCCCATCAAGGTGGCATGTACCAATGCCATCTCACTAGTCCAAGTGATCAATTTATGTTCACAATTGATCATAATAATAGGACTAAGAGTCAAAGAGATCACATAAACAAGACTAGTGTCGGCTAATACTAACTGATAGAATAAAAAAGGGAGAGAACGATCCAACATGGGAAGCGAGATACACAGCAGACTCATAGAATGGCGGATGTCCCAAACAGCACTCTGGCCTCAGAATCAGCCCTTAAGGCATGCGGATCCGGCTAAACAGCCCATGAGAGTATTTCAGGCATGGAAAGCCAAGACACTCTGGCAAAAAAGAAAAAAATGACCTAAATGAAAGATCTCTGTGAGTGAGATCCCAGTGGAAAGAACAGGTCTTCAAAGAAGGAGGTACCTTTCTCTGAAGGGAGGAGAGAACTTCCACTTTGACCATGGCCTTGTCTAAATATGATCAAAGTCGGTGAACTCAAAAGGCCTCCATAGCCTTGGAAACTTATGACTGGAGCAGAGGGAGATTACTGATGCCATAAACAGGAGTGTCAATTTGTAAAGTCAACAACAGGAGTCACTGTGCACTTACTCCTCTTGTAGGATCTCTGTCCTTAATGTGCTGTACATTGTGATTTAATGCTATAACGAGTACTCAAACAGTATTTTTCACTTTGTGTTTCTATGTGGGTGCAAACTGTTGAAACCTTTACTTAATGTATACTAAACTGATCTTCTGTATATAAAGAGAATTGAAAATGAATCTTGGTATGAATGGAAGGGGAGAGAAAGTGGGAAAGGGGAGGGTTGCGGGTGGGAGGGAAGTTATGGGGGCGAAAGCCGTTGTAATCCATAAGCTGTACTTTGGAAATCTATATTCATTAAATGAAAGTTAAAAAAAAAAGAAAGCTTTTACCATAAAAAAAAATTCCCATGCATAATGGTACAGTATGTAGGAAGCTTTCAACAGTCAGAAATTCATCAAATACAAGAATTTTTCAGGACTTTTCATGGAACAATTACAGCGTGTGATAACACTAAGGCATATTAAGGTTCTCACATGTGCAGAATTTAATCATGAGTTTAAGAAGCTAACTAACAAATCCATATGAACACATCTCTCAACAGCAAGCCCGTATTTGTAGGTACTGAGAGAGAAACAGGATTTGCATGTGTGATTGTGGTATCCAGCCTTCAAATTTACTTCTCAAACATGATTTGCATAGTTCTATTTTCTAGATATTTCGGCTCATATGAAATATATATGTTGAAACCTAATCTCCAATAGGATACTATTTGAAGGCAGACTCAGTGCAAAGTGACCAGGCAATGAGGGCAGAGCCCTCATAAAAGGAATTAGTATCCTTATGAAAGACTTCCCATAGAACTACTTTTCCCTTCTGTCATGTGAGAACACAACAAGAAAGTGGCAATTATGAATCACAAAGTGGGTCCCCACCAGGCATGGAATCTGTTCGTATCTTGATCTTCGATTCACCAACATCCAGAACTATGAGAAATAAATTTCCATTGCTTACAAGCCATCTAGTTTATGGTATTTTCTTATATAAGCACCAAATGACCAAGGCATATAATCTCCTGCGTGTTGATCAGGGTTAGTTTCTGTCACCAGGAGAATACAAAGGAGATGAAACTGATTTGGGACTCTCAAGCCAAAGCCATAAAAGTCATTGAAACTGCTATATTAATCTTCTGAGTTCTTATTCTGAAAAAAGCCAGCTGCTATGCCATTAGGATGCTCAAGTGGCCCTACTTGTCATGATGAACCTGAGAACTCCCTTCAGCAGTTAGCACCAAATTGCTAGCAATAGGAATGACCCACTTTGGAAACCAGTCATTCACTTCGAGTGAAGGCTTCATGTCACAGATGCTCCAGCCAGCATATACTGCATTCCTGTAAAAGGCCAGAACCAGAATCTACTCAGTCAGACTGTTCCCAATTCCTGAATGACAGTGATGGTGACAAATAATAAATAACCATTATTGTTTCATGTAACTGTGACAGAGTAATTAATTATACTACAACTGAAAACTACTACAATGATATACAGCAAGCAAAGGGAACACACATTTCAGAAGTTGATAAATAAGTCAGACAACTAGGAATTAGAAAACAGAACTCATTAATTAACAAGGATATAGTAATTAGGTCTATTTCCTAATTGGATATAAGTATCATTTAATAATTAAGGGCATGTTTTGAAAACTAGATCACCTGGGTTAGCATATTTATACTCTTATAATTTGCAAGAAATTATTTATCTCCTTGGAGGCTAACACCATTTTTTTCTCATTTATAAAATGAAGTTGAGAAGAAAATACTTAAAAAGTAGCCATGAACACTATATGACATGATCCAACAAAACCCTTAGAATTTTGATTACCAAGCATATTTATACTTGTTCTATGTGATACACACACACAACACAAACTATTATAATCCTTATAACAACCTTTTAAGATATTTTCATTTTACACATTGGGAAATTAAGGAAGAGCTAGTAAGGTTGAGTCATGATTCAAATCCAGATTGTTCCCAGAGTTTGAATTTTGATACAGCTTCTTCTAATAAATTGGAGCATGCTACATATAATGAATATTATTGAGAAGTTATACAAATTGAAATTGTGAATAACATCTGTATCTTTTATTCTTGAGGAAATTATATTTTAGATGAGAAAATAAGATATTAGGAAAACCAAAACTTTGTTAGGAAGAGTTCCCATTATAGAAAAGGAATATGTTTATTAGGGAGATCTTTAAAAATGAGTATTATCAAACCATTGACTTTAATGCAAATTAAGAATATGTTATCTAAGAATTGCAAGATGACTGAACAGGGGAAAGACATACTGCTTTAGATGAGGGGATACAGCAGAAAAAAGGGGGAAGAAGTGCATTACCAGGGAAGAGTTGGAGACAAATCTGTAGCAGAAATTCTACAGAAGGAAGAGGGAGGCCATGGATCAGCATGGAAGATGCAAATATGCAGCAACAAGTGTGGACACAACACAAGATCCCCATAGCTAAGAGCCGGAGGATACACCTGCTTTGGAGAGCAAGGTAGGAGCAGACTGCAGCAGCCAGTGCCACTGGTAATATTGCTGAAGTGAGAGCCTTGCAGACCACATTGTCTTAAATCTGGCCCGGAGCCCTAACAGGAGGCAGGGTATCTGCCTAACCCAGCAAAAAATAAACACATTACTTTCTTCCCATCCCCTGACAAGGGTGGCTGGCATCCTGAGAGGAAAAGGTGCAATTTTGACACCCTTGTGCACTTGGGTTAGCTGGGGATTTTACAAGAGGGAAAAATCTGCATTGCTAGGAGGGTTAACAGGGAATGGGCACCAATGTAAGAATATGAAGTGCCCACAGCTTCTCAATATTTCACAGACTCCAGGGCTCAAACTGCCAATGTAGAGCACCTGCAGGCAGCTGGCTCTGGGAAAATCTCTGTTTTCTTCCTGGACAGGAAACACTAGTGGAACGGACCCTCTGCACTCCATGTCTGTGGTAGCCTTGTATCCAGAGACTGTGGGAACTCTGTGACTGCACAATATGGCACAGAGTGTAGCTGAGACTATGGGTAATCACTGTGTCCGGTGCCAGAGGCTCAGACCTCCCTGAATGCCTAGGGTGGGTCACTGTGGCAGTACCTGAGCTCACACTGAGGACTACACTGATGTTTGTGCAGTTCATACAGGAGTACACGTGAGTGTTGCACCAACTGTGGGCTGTGAACACCTTGGAGGAGAGGTGGTGAGGGTGTGATTACACCAACAGCAGTGATCAGGCCCACCCACTGCTAACAACTGAGATCTACCACACCCAACTTGGGTGTGACCCCGCATTCTTGTCCCACCCTAGAACACAGACCAGAGCTCCCTGGTCACACCCAGTACATACTTCTGGGTATTTATTGAAAGGGCAGACACTCCACTAAGCCACAAAGGCATAGTCCAAAGATAAAAGCTATCAGAGGAGAAAACCAAGTACTTCTACAAACAACTAAAAGTAAATGCAAAATTTCAAGAAACAAGAACAAGGAAGACAACAAAAGTCTCAGAAAGGAATATAGCACTTCAATATTACAATGTGAAGATAAAGAGATTGATGAAATGCCTGAAAAGGAACTCAAAAAATTGATCATAGAGATACTCAGAAGGAATGAGAAGCAAATTCATGAGTTAAAGAAATACATAAGTTAAAGAAAAGGACATAGTGAAGTAGGCAGGCATACAGGCTAAAATTGATTAGATTTGTTAGCTGGAAGACCACGCCTTCGCCCTGTGTGACTTCACACCCTACCTGATAACCCCACCACGCCCCCTTGTGACATCAGGCTCTATCTGACCATACCTGAGCACCCACCTGCCCACAAGCCACTCCCCTGTGGAAAATATATAAAAAGGCAGGGAGCATCCCAAAAAACCCTCTGCATCTGCTTTGCTGCCAGTGATAAGCGGTGGACAGCAGCTCAAGGCACTTGCTGCATATGGCTTTTGGCCTGCTCTCTGAGTGGTATGGACACTACCCTAGTTTCCAGACTTTCCTCTCTCTCCAACTAAAGCCCTCATTTTCCTAGATACCTCTCGCACTAAATAAGAGCCTAAAATGTACTATACTGCCTCGTTTGTCTGTGCCGGTATTTAGAATTCTCTAAATATTAGGCAAGAACCCTCTTGGGCTTATTAATATTTGGGATTTAGTAATAAGCCCATGGTGAAATCATATGGCACCTCAAATTCTGGTAGCACATGTGGCATCCCAGATAGCACTTCTGGGGAACTCTAAAGGGCCACATTTTGGTGTAAATTTTAGGGGGTCATGTCCAATGTCAATAGCAGAATAATTTTCCCATGAAATTAAGATTTTGAAGAGAAATCAAACTGAAATATTAGAAATGAAGAATTCAGTATGTCAAATAAAAAATATAGTGGAAAGCTTTAACAACAAACTTGGTAAGGCATAAGAAAGATTATCTGAGCTAGAAGACAAATCTTTGGAAATATCTGTCTGACAAAAAGGAAGAAGGAGAAGAAGAATTAAAGAAATTAAAAACAGTATTCAAGATTTAAGGGATACAATCAATCCAACATACGGTTCATGGGAGTTCCTAAGAGTATAGAAAAAGAGAAAGGATTAGGAGGCCTATTCAGTAAAATAATTACAGAAAACTTCCCTAATTTGGAGAAAGAAAGTGGCATCTGCATACCCAAGGCACATAGAACTACTAATAGACAAGATCAAAAAAAGATCTTCACCACAACACATTGTAGTCAAACATTCAACAGTGAAAAATAAAGAAAAGATTCTAAAATGTGTACCAGAGAAATGCCATATTACATTCAGAGTATTTCCAATTACACTGATAGCTGATTTTTCATCAGAAACCCTATAGGCTAGGAGAGAATGAAGAGACGGATTCCAAGTTTTAAAAGAAAAAATTGTCAACCCAAAATACTGTACCCAGAAAAGTTCTCATTTGTGAGTGAAGGTGAAATAGATACTCAAAAAAAAAAAAAAAAAAAGAAAAGAAATTGAATCTGTCATCAGCCAGCCTTACAACTGATGCTTAAGGATGCACTACACACAGAAACACAGAAAGATAGTCATCATTATGAAAGAATGTAAAGGCAGAAAAATCTCCAAGTAAAAGTACAAAGAAAATCCAAAGTAAACAATAGGAATATTTTGGAAAATGGCAGGGTTAAGCAGTTACTTACAATAACCTTGAATGTAAATGGCCTAAATTCTCCAATTAAAAGATACACACTGGCTGAATGAATTAAAAAACAAGACCCCTCTGTTTGCTGCCTACAAAAAACACATCTCACAAAGGTACAAAGAGAATGATAGTGAATGGATGGAAAGAGATATTCCACGCTAACGGAAAGCAAAAACGAGCAGATATACCCATTGTAATATCGGACATAATAGATCTTAACAGAAATATTGTTAAAAGGACCAAACAGGAGTATTATCTAATGATTAAAAGATCCAATGAAAAGGAAGATGTGACTATAATAAATGTATACAGACCCAGTTACAAATAACCTGGCTTTTTAAAGCAAATGTAAGTGGATCTAAAGGGAAACATAGAGTCCAATACAACAGTAATGGGAAACATCAATACCCCACTTTCAGCAATGGATGATCAACCATACAGAAAATCAACAAAGACACAACAAAATAACCTACACTATGAACCAAACAGACCTAACTGGTATCTACAGATCCTTTCATCCCACAGTTGTAGAGTATACATTCTTTCCATCAGTGCTTGAAACTTTCTCTATGATGAACCATATGCTAGACCATAAAGCAAGTCTCAGCAAAGAAAAAAAAAAAAAAAAAAAAAAAAACCTGAAACTATACCATACATCTTTTCCGACCACAATGGATTGAAGCTTGAAATTAACAATTCAAGAATCTCTAGAAAATATGCCAAAATATAGAGGCTGAAAAACATGTTCCTGAATCAACAGTGGACCATAGAAGAAATCAAAAGAAAAACAAAAGTTTCTGGAAATGAATGACTATGACAATATAACATATCAAAACAAATGCAATGTAAAGAGGGTATAGCAATTGGGGCCTATATCAAGAAATTCTAAAGGCATCAAAGAAATAGCTATGAATGCATCTCAAGGGCACAGAAAAACAGCTAAACAAACCAAAATTAGGAGAAGGGAAGAAATTATTAAAATTAAAGAAGAAATAAACCAAATTGAAACAAAAACAATATAAAAAATCAGTACAATGAAGAGCTGGCTTTCTGAAAAAATGAACAAATTGAAACACCATTGGCCCAACTAAACAGAAAAAGAAGGGAGGAAACTTGAATTAATAAAATCAAAGATGAAAAAGGAGTTGTAACAATAGACACCACAGAAATAAAAAGTCTTCAGGAATTACTACAAACATCTGGAAGAAATGGATATATTCCTGGATATATTCCTGGATACATACAATCTAACAAAATTGAGTGAAGAAAACATAGAAAACTAAGCAGATCTATAAGCAGGTTGAGATTGAATCAGTTATAAAGACCCTCCCAACAAAGAAAAACACAGGATCAGATGGATTCACTGTTGAATTCTATCAGTGATACATCACATTAACAAACTAAAGAATAAAAACCATAGTATTATCTCATACTTCTGCACATGGGAATCCAATTTTCTCCACACCATTTGTTGAAGAGACTGTCCCTTCTCTAGTGATTAATTTTATCTCCTTTGACAAAGATTAGCTGGTTGTAGAGCATGATGGATGGATTGATTTAATGATGTATTTGTAACCCATTCAAAAGTGATTGACTGAGAGGATCCACATTACAGAAGCAAATTACTACAGACTGTTGTAGCTTAAATTCTGTCTCTTCCCCCTAAAGTCCTTTTTTCCTTTCCTACATTGTCCAAGTTGCCATATTTTATGCTTTAATCTCCAAGTTACCCCATGTGCATAAAAACAATTCCAGTTTCTGTAAAATTAAATGTTTAATTTCACATTCATAAATCTGCACTCTATTCAATGCCACACTCATCATTTGGTATAGTTTGTTACCTACTTGCTTTCAAACCTGTGTAGAGAGAGTTTCTAGAACTTTAAACAAAGATTCATATCTTGAAATTAGCTATCTAATGCAATTAATGATTGGTACACTCCTGTCCATTTCTGGCCATTTTTTCCTTAAATACTGTTACTATTAGTTCCATCTACAAATAGTCAGGTGTAATAGAATGTATCTTCTAATTGATTATTCAGATGCTGCTGCCAGAAAAAAAACTTCATCTTGTTATCCAATTCCAAGTAATTACTAGCAGCTTCCTGTAACATTGTGGAGAGAGCCATTCTTAGCTGAGCTAAGGTTAGTAAGTTATCTTTCAAGGATGCGAAATAGAATAACATCACCATTGCATTTCAGCTGGTGCTGCGGCTCAATAGGCTAATCCTCCACCTGCGGCACGGGCACACTGGGTTCTAGTCCTGGTTAGGGTGGCGGATTCTATCCTGGTCACTCCTCTTCCTGTTCAGCTCTCTGCTGTGGCCCGGGAGTGCAGAGGAGGATGGCCCAAGTGCTTGGGCCCTGAACCCACATGGGAGACCAGGAGAAGCACTTGGTTCCTGGCTTCGGATCAGCGTGGTGTGCTGGACAAAGTGCGCCAGCCGCAGCAGCCATTGCGGGTGAACCAACAGAAAAAGGAAGACCTTTCTCTCTCTCTCTCTGTCACTGTCCATTCTGCCTGTCCAAAAAATACTGCATTTTCTGTCTCTGATTTTCAGGTATAATTTACTTTAAATATTCATTTTCTTTTCTATATTTATTTTTAATATTTTTGGAGTCAAATGCAAATTAAGGAAGGAATATAAGAGAGGCAATAAAGAATGCAGAGTAACTACAGACAGGTAGATGCTGCACTGTGATGGAGATAAAGACGGTTAGCTACTTTACCATTTATGTTTCTACTCTGTCCTAATTGAATTGCAACTATAACTGAGCCTCTGCATCTTGAGTTTGAAAGCCAATACTTGTATGATGATTTTGACTCTGATTTTCAATAAACCATCCTTTCTAACATATGTTACTTATACAACATCAGATAAATTAATCTTTCTCTGATTTAATTTCATCTCAAAAGTATAATTCATAATAGCCCTATCTTACTTAGTCATGGCTAGTTTTCAATGAAATGGTTTGCATAAAACTACATAAACATAAAAATCACTCAATAAAATTTAACTTCTATTATAATGAATTTTAAGAACTACATCTTTCTCTGGAATAAAGCCTCCACGTGGAAATAGAAGTTAATCTGTTGTTCAACAATTCAAAAGAAAATCTTTATAACAGTTTTTTTAACTTTTATTTAATGAATATAAATTTCCAAAGTACAGCTTATGGATTACAATGGCTTCCCCCCCCCCATAACTTCCCTCCCACCCGCAAACCTTCTCTCTCCTGTGCACTCTTCCCTTCCATTCACATCAAGATTCATTTTCAATTCTCTTTATATACAGAAGATCGATTTAGTATATATTAAGTAAAGATTTCAACAGTTTGCATCCACACAGAAACACAAAGTGAAAAATACTGTTTTAGTACTCGTTATAGCATTAAATCACAATGTACAGCACATTAAGGACAGAGATCCTACATGAGAAGTAAGTGCACAGTGACTCCTGTTGTTGACTTAAACTGGCATTCTTCTTTAAGGTGTCAGTAATCACCCCAGGTTCTTGTCATGAGTTGCCAAGGCTATGGAGGCCTTTTGAGTTTGCCGACTCTGATCTTGTTTAGACAAGGTCATAATCAAAGTGGAAGTTCTCTCCTCCCTTCTGAGAAAGGTACCTCCTTCTTTGAAGACCTGTTCTTTCTGATGGGATCTCACTCACAGAGATCTTACAGAGATCATTCATACAGATGATTTTTTTTTTTTGCCAGAGTGTCTTGGCTTTCCATGCTAAAAATACTCTCATGGGCTCTTCAGCCATATCTGAATGCCTTAAGGGCTTATTCTGAGGCCAGAGTGCTGTTTAAGACATCTGCTATTCTACAAGTCTGCTGCGTATCCTGATTCCCATGTTGGATTGTTCTCTCCTTTTTAATTCTGTCAGGTAATATTAGCAGACACTAGTCTTGTTTATGTGATCCCTTTGATGCTTAATTCTATCATTATGATCAATTGTGAACTGAAAGTGATCACTTGGACTAGTGAGATGGCATTGGTACATGCCACCTTGATGGGATTGAATTGGAATCTCCTTGCACGTTTCTAACTCCACCAATTGGGGCAAGTCCAATTGAGCATGTCCAAAATTGTACATCTCCTCACTCTCTTATTCCCACTCTTATGTTTAACAGGGATAACTTTTCAGTTAAATTTCAACCCTTAAGAATAATTGTGTGTTAATTACAGAGTTTAGCCAATAGTATTAAGTAGAACAAAAAAAAATACTAAATGGGATAAAGTATTAAGTTGTTCATCAACAGTCAGGGCAAGGGCTGATCAAGTCACCATTTCTCATAGTGTCCATTTCACTTTAACAGGTTTCCTTCTTGGTGCTCGGTTAGTTGTCACCAATCAGGGAGAACATATGATATTTGTCCCTCTGAAACTGGCTTATTTCACTCAGCATAATGTTTTTCAGATTCGTCCATCTTGTTACAAATGACAAGATTTCACTGTTTTTACTGCTGTATAGTATTCTATAGAGTACATGTCCCATAATTTCTTTATCCAGTCTACTGTTGATGGGCATTTGGGTTGGTTCCAGGTCTTAGCTATTGTGAATTGAGCTGCAATAAACATTAAGGTGCAGACTGCTTGTTTGTTTGCCAATTTAATTTCCTTTGGGTAAATTCCAAGGAGTGGGATGGCTGGGTTGTATGGTAGGGTTATATTCAGGTTTCTGAGGAATCTCCAGACTGACTTCCATAGTGGCTTTACCAGTTTGCATTCCCACCAACAGTGGGTTAGTGTCCCTTTTTCCCCACATCCTCTCCAGCATCTATTGTTGGTAGAATCTGAATGTGAGTCATTCTAACCGGGATGAGGTGAAACCTCATTGTGGTTTTGATTTGCTTTTCCCTGATTGCTAGTGATCTAGAACATTTTTTCATGTGCCTGTTGGCCATTTGGATTTCCTCTTTTGAAAAATGTCTATTTAGGTCTTTGGCCCATCTCTTAAGTGGGTTGTTTGTTTTGTTGTCGTGGAGTTTCTTGATTTCTTTGTAGATTCTGGTTATCAACACTTTATCTGTTGCATAGATTGCAAATATTTTTTCCCATTCTGTTGGTTGCCTCTTCACTTTCCTGACTGCTTCTTTTGAAGTACAGAAACTTCTCATTTTGATGCAATCCCAAATGTTAATTTTGGCTTTGACTGCCTGTGCCTCTGGGGTGTTTTCCAAGAAGTCATTGCCAGTACCTATAACTTGCAGGGTTTTTCCAATGCTCTCTAATGATTTGATGGTGTTGGTTCATAGATTTAGGTCTTTAATCCATGTTGAGTAGATTTTTGTGTAAGGTGAAAGGTACGGGTCTTGCTTCATGCTTCTGCATGTGGAACTCCAATTTTCCCAGCACCATTTATTGAATAGAATGTCCTTACTCCAGGGATTGGTTTTGGATCCTTGATCAAATATAAGTTGGCTGTAGATGTTTGGGTTGATTTCTGGTGTTTCAATTCTGTTCCATTGGTCTATCCATCTGTTTCTGTACCAGTACCATGCTGTTTTGATTACAACTGCCCTGTAGTATGTCTGAAATCTGGTATTTTGATGCCTCTGGCTTTGTTTTTGTTGTACAAGATTGCTTTAGCTATTCGAGGTCTCCTGTGTCTCCATATGAATTTCAGCAGCATTTTTTCTAGACCTGTGAAGAATGTCTTTTGTATTTTGATTGGTGTCACATTGAATCTGTAAATTGCTTTTGGGAGAATGGACATTTTGATGATATTGATTCTTCCAATCCATGAGCATGGAAGCTTTTTCCATTTCTTGGTGTCCTCTTCTATTTCTTTCTTTAAGGTTTTGTAATTCTCATCGTTGATATCTTTAATGACCTTGTTTAAGTTTATTCCAAGGTATTTGATTGTTTTTGTGGCTATTGTGAATGGGATTGATCTTAGAAATTCTTTCTCAGCTGTGGCATTGCCTGTGTATACAAAGGCTGTTGATTTTTATGCATTGATTTTATACCCTGCTACTTTGCCAAAATATTCTATGAGTTCCAATAGTCTCTTAGTAGAGTTCTTTGGGTGCCCTAAATAAAGAATCATATCATCTGCAAAGAGGGATAGTTTGAGTTCTTCCTTCCCAATTTGTATCCCTTTAATTTCTTTTTCTTGCCTAATAGCTCTGGCTAAAACTTCCAGAACTATATTAATAGCAGTGGTGAGAGTGGGCATCCCTGTCTGGTGCCAGATCTCAGTGGAAATGCTTCCAACTTTTCCCCATTCAATAGGATGCTGGCCATGGGTTTTTCATAGATTGCTTTGATTGTATTGAGGAATGTTCCTTCCATACCCAGTTTGCTTAGAGTTTTCATCATGAAAGGGTGTTGTATTTTATTGAATGCTTTCTCTGCATCTATTGAGATAATCATATGGTTATTCTTCTGCAGTTTGTTCATGTGGTGTATCACACTGATTTATTTGCGAACATTGAACCATCCCTGCATACCAGGGATAAATCCCACTTGGTTGGGTGGATGATCTTTCTGATGTGTTGTTGTAGTCTATTGGCGAGAATTTTATTGAGAATTTTTGCATCTATGTTCATCAGGGATATTGGTCTGTAATTCTCTTTCAATGCTGTATCTTTCTCTGGCTTAGGTATTAAGGTAATGCTGGCTTCATTGAAAGAATTTGGGAGGATTCCCTCTTTTTCGATTGCTCTGAATAGTTTGAGAAGAATTGGAGTCAGTTCTTCTTTAAATGTCTGCTAGAATTCAGCAGTGAGTCCATCTGGTCCTGAGCTTTTTTTGTTGGGAGGGCCTTTATTACTGTTTCAATTTCTGTTTCAATTATGGGTCTATTTAGATTTTCTATGTCTTCATGGTTCAATTTAGGTAGGTTGCATGTGTCCAGGAATCTATCCATTTCTGCTGGATTTTCCTGTTTGCTGGCATACAACTCTTTGTAGTTATTTCTGATGATTATTTTTATTTTTGTGGTGTCTATTGTTGCATTCCCTTTTTAAAGTGTTAATTTTTGAAGGGTTAGTTCTATGTGAACATAAAAGATAATAAAAGCCCTCACAATCACACATAATCACAAGAAGCAAAAATAGATATTAGAAATTTAAAATATTTGACATCATTAGCAATCATTTATTCATATATTCAGTGTTATCTTTGTTCAATTTGATAATTTGGGCTGGGGATGTTTTTAAAACAATATAATATAGCAGCTAGTACTGTGGTGTAATAGGTTAAGCCTTTGCATCCCTTCTGGGAGCTGGTTCAAGCCCCAGCTGCTCTGTTTTCCACCCAGCTCTCTGCTTATGGCCTGGGAAAGCAGAAGAAGACAATCCAAGTACTTGGACCCTTGCACCCAAGTGCAAGACCCAGAAGAAGCTCCTGGCCCCTGGCTTCGGATGGTCCCAGCTCTGGCCATTGAGGCCATCTCGGGGGTGAACCAACAGATGAAAGCTCTTCCTCTCTGTTTCTCCCTCTGTCTGTAACTCTGCCTCTCAAATAAAATGTAAAAATCTTTAAATATATATGTAATATGTTCTGACTTCTTGAATGATATTGTCAGTAGTGATGTAATAAAAACACTGCATGCTAATAACATTTAGAATGTTTACCTATATATATATTTGCTAAATTAAATTTGTATTTACTTGATGGATACTTTACATATTAGAAATGTCATTACTTATCCCACTTGAAAATACAATAGCTAAGTTGATATCTATAAAATTATCTATAAGAACTATTATAGAACAATACACACAAATGTGTTTTAATATAGTAATTATGTATATGCAACTGGGGGCTCTGTTTTACACACAATATCTTATGTGTGTTTTATTGCTTTCAACATTTCCTTCACTGATCTTCAGCCCCCATTTCATAATGTTTTCTATATGAAATCACAGAAGTTTCTTTAACTTGTCCTTGGTTCTACTCCTAATTTACTTTGACCTGAGAAAAGAAGTACCCAACTGAAGTGAGTTCAATTATGTCCTCAAAAATTAGGTCGGCATGGAAATTCAGGATTCCACTTTATTTGGAAATAGTCTTTATAGGTATAATTAATATAAGAAGAGACTGTACTTTATTAAGAAGGACTGTAAATCCAGTGGCTAGTGACTGTATAAAAAGATAAGAGGACACACAGAGACACACAAAGAAAGAGGCAGACATTGAAGTGACAAACCTATAAACCTACAAACACAATGACTGTCAGGAGCCATCCTATACTGGGAAAAAGCAAGAATTTTTCCCTAGAGTCATCCCAAAAGGCATGGCACTGCCAATACTGATTTAGTATTTCTTGACTCCAAAACTGAAAGAAAAAAATTCTGTTGTTTAAAGCCATAAGACTAAGTGGTACTTTGTTATAACAACCCTGGAAAACTAACACACCAGCTTTACAGAAATTGTATTTGGAAGAGGTCATTAAAAGGCAGGTGAGTACTTTTCTCTCTAAATACAGATTAAATGAAGCTTTATTAAATATAGGCTAAAGATTCTTTCCCAGTAAAACCTCTGGGAGGTTTTCAAGATGGTTCAAGAGTCTAAAAACTTCCAGGCATTCATTCTAGAATTCAATCAGAAATAAGATACTGGAATGGTTATGATTTCAGGACAGCAAGGGAGGCCTGGAAACCAAGGATCCCTGCTTTGCCTGGTAATAACATAACTAGTCCCTGAGATCTCTTGAATTTGAGGTGAAAAAGAATGTGTGATTTCACCTGAGAATCTCATTACTTGTCCCAAATACAGGTGATAATCCAAGGTCAGCACCACAACAGAGAAAATAGATTGGTCCCAGTTGGAGTCTCCAAGCATCATGCATCATCACACATGAGTCAAAAGTTCATGGAACCACTCTCCTGAGTCGTGTTTATCAGCACCAGCAGATTAGATGATAAAAGTTAGTGGCATGTTCTTGGTAACTGAAGAGAAAAGGACACTTCACAATTGACGTATTTGGAACAAGCTGTGCTCTACATCCTATTTTTTGTACCTCACTGCTTATTATTAGCATTCATAAAGGAGAGTAGCAGAGAAGCAAGAAAGTTATGCCTATAGAGTTTGGATATAATTTGATTTTTTTCTGTAAAAATAACTAATGTCTTTTGCGCTTCCTGAACTTTTTCAGTTAGCTTTTGACGATTTACAAAACTACACAGCAGAATGAGAACAAGAGATTATTCTCCAGCATCTGAGGACAGAAAATCTGAGGAAGCTGATTTTTTTTTATCAAATAATACAACATGTAAAGTTCTAGGAATACAGAAACAAATTTCTGTTTTATGGGAATTTGTTATAACAACCTGAAAGAACAAAGACATCTCTACTCTAGAGACTCTAAATTTTAATTTTTCATCTTATAAATGAGGACTCAAAAACAAAAGGAATAAACCATGTACATTATGGTGATCTGTCAAAGAGGTATGGAAGCTGACAAAAGGAATTCCCAGTGTCCAGAACTGGAACAATTTGAGTCACAGAATTAATAAAGAATTATTGTATTATACCCCAAAAGAAAATTATATCTGTGGGTTAGTGCAAGAATAAATAAATGATTGAATAAACACCTTAGGATTAAAGGGAAGTTGTCTTGCAGAATGATTTTAAAGAATTTATTTGGGGGGCGGTGCCATGGCGCACTAGGTTAATCCTCTGCCTGTGGGCGCCATAGGGGCGCCGGTTCTAGTCCAGTTGCTCCTCTTCCAGTCCAGCTCTCTGCTGTGGCCTGGAATAGCAGTAGAAGATGGCCCAAGTGCTTGGGCCCATGCACCCATATGGGAGACCAGGGAGAAGCACCTGGCTCCTGGCTTCAGATCGGCGCAGCTCTGGCTGTTGCAGCCATTTGGAGAGTGAACCAACAGAAGGAAGACCTTTCTCTCTCTCTCTCTCTCTCTCTCTCTCTCTCTCTCACTGTAACTCTACTTGTCAAATAAATAAATTTTTAAAAATCTTTAAAAAAAAAGAATTTATTTGGTACTGTGTCCTCGAGGAGATGGAGCATAACACCTCACTTCAGAGGTATAGGATATACAAAATGCTTTCTTTCCAAGGAATATGGTATGATAAGAACAGGAGAGGCACAGGACAGAAAACTTACAGTGAAGAAATTGACATTATCTAGCCGGGTGCTCAATTTTAGTGTCAACACTGTTAAAGCATGTTGATCATTTATCTATATCTTTGATATAATGAAGAGAACAGACTTGATTCCTGTGCTCTTCCTCTCAGATACCCATAATTCCAGTCTAAGCATAAGGAAAAAGACTAGAAAAATTCAAATGCAGTCACAGCCTACAAAACACCTGACCAGTTCTAAAAATTGTCAAGGTCATCTAAAGCAAGCAATGTATGAAAAACTGTCATAGCCTAGAGTACCCTAATGTAACATGACAACTGAATCTAACGCACTTTCTTGGAGGGAATCCTGGAATAGAAAATAAAGAATATTAGTTGAAAATTAAGAAAATTTGAATATGGACTATGGATACACACACATATATGCACAAACACACACACACATACACAGGAGGGTGCATGAAGATGTTCATGAAAAATGGAACTAAAAGAAAAATTTATTTTGATGCAAAAAAACCTTGAAATCTATGCATAGTTTTTAATAATATGTTTTCCATGAACTTTTTGAAGACCCCTCATATGCATGGATTTCTGGTGTATTTTACACAAAAATAAACTTACCATTTAATTCAAATTCCTCATAAATGTGTATATAGATGAGGGCACTTCAAAAATGCAATGGCCCTTCCTATATATTCATTAATTTTGAAAAATGTGCCATATTAATAAAACATATTAATAATTAACAAAATTGGGTTAGGTTATATGGGAACTTTTCTATTTTGGCAGTCTTTCTGAAAAAATAAAACTACTCTAAAATAAAATGCTTTTTTTCTATCTTTACCTAAGTAGCTTTGTCAGGAAACTCACCCAGGTAAGCACCAAATTAAACCTCATAAAACTTCTATGAGGGGCCTGCACTCTGGCGCAGCAGGTTAACACCCTGGCCTGAAGGGCTGGCATTTCATATGTGCACCGGTTCTAGTCCTGGCTGCTCCTCTTCTGATCCAGCTCTCTGTTATGGCCTAAGATAGCAGTAGAAGATGGCCCAAGAACTTGGGACTCTGCACCCACGTGGGAGACCAGGAAGAAGCTCCTGGCTCCTGGCTTCGGATAGGTGCAGCTCTGGCCATTGCAGCCATTTGGGGAATGAACCAGCAAATGGAAGACCTCTCCTCTGTTTCTACCTCTCTCTGTAACTCTTTCAAATAAATCTTTAAAAAAATTTTAAAAAAAACTCTATGAAATAGTTTTTTTTTTTTTATTATGGCATATTTTGCAGATAGCAGAGTGAGAAAGTTTAAATAGCTTGCCCAAAGACTTCCCCAAACGTGGCAGAGCTGGAATTGGAACTCATGAACTTGATGTAAAATAAAAATTTTTAAATAGAACACAAAATCATTAAATATCAAAAATATTTTAAACCTGAAGAACATAAAGTTTAAAAACCTAACATCAGATGAAAGATGTACTGAAGATAAAACGCATATAGGAATAAAGAACTTCCAGAATAAAAAAATAAGAAATTCAAAAGAGGAAATACAAGCAAAAGAACAGGGAATTTATAAAGAAGATAAACCTAATACTCAATAAATACATGAAAGTGTTTTCAATCACTGAAATGAAAATGAAAATCCCAACAAGGTACCTCTAGAAACACATAAGTGGATGTAATTAAGACACAAGCAGGACGCCACCGCGGCTCACTAGGCTAATCCTCTGCCTGCGCGCCAGCATCCCATAAGGGCGCCGGGTTCTAGTCCCGGTTGCTCCTCTTCCAGTCCAGCTCTCTGCTGTGGCCCAGGAAGGCAATGGAGGATGGCCCAAATGCTTGGGCCCTGCACCTGCATGGGAGACCAGGAGGAAGCACCTGGCTCCTGGCTTCGGATTGGCACAGCGCACCAGCCGTAGCAGCCATTTGAGGGGTGAACCAACAGAAGGAAGACCTTTCTCTCTGTCTCTCTCTCACTGTCTAATTCTGCCTGTCCAAAAAAAAAAAAAAAAAAAAAAAGACACAAGCAAATGCTAACAAGGATGTAGAGCAAAAAAAGCTATCATAAGTGAAGTTTTAAATGGGACAATCACTTCAGAAAAAAATTGGAGAAACCTGCAAAAATGTAATGTTTGCATACACTATGATAAGAAATCCATTCCAGTGTATATATCCAAAAAATTATAGGAATATGTGCAGCAAAAGACATATACAAATAAGCATTTTAAATATACACAGCCCACAGTGAGAAAATACCAAATATCTATCAACATTAAAATGGAAAACAATCTGTTAAATAATGAAACAGAATACTACACATCAATAAAGATAAGAAAACTCTAGTCACGTATATCATTAGGGACCAGTCTCACTAACATAAGATGTGCAAAATAAACCAAACAAAATAAAACATTTATTGTGTGATCTCATTTTTATAAGTTTAATAACAGATGAAACCATGGTATCATTGTTTAATTATAAAAGAAAAGAAAACATATTGTAAATGAAGAGTGGTTACTTTGGAGTGGGATAGTGATTCAGTGTTTAGTGATTGGTACTGGACATGAAGGGAACTTTTGTAGTGTTGGTGTTTATGTTTCTTGATCTATACAGTGATTTCATAGTTGTTCATCTTGTATTTTATCATTACTGAGCTATAAATTCAACTTCAAAACAGAAAGTATTTAAGTATTAAAATATAAATTATGTTGTTCTTAGATATATTTTACTTTTATATTTGAAAGCCTTGGAAATATAAGACACACTGCAACTGCAATGTTGTTATTTTTTAAATCTTAACTGTTGCAGGCTACAGAGTCAAAGATCTTAGGAGCCCATCTCATAAACACATAACTTGAGAAAGATCTAAACAAAATGAAATAGATTTTTGTGTTTGGAATGGAAATATTCACCAATGATAACTGGACTCTTTTTTTTTTAATTACAAATTGTTCATGCTTTCCAATAAAGTCTTTGGCAAAGGCAGGACTATAATCACTCTCAGTACTGCACAGTGTCCCCATTGTGCCATCAGACAGGATGGTAATTAACATGGCCACAACTATAACTGTCAAGCACAAAGGCAATGTTGAATGTTTGCTGACATAGATGTTACCAGCATGGGGTACAGGATTGAAAATATTGCCAAGAAATCGAACTTCTTCATCAAAACTGAGCTGACTCGGAGCAGTAGTTTGGTAGCTATATGAGAACAAAAACAAATACAACTAATTGCTACCTAGAAAATGAACACAAAAAGGCACTAATCAGTGTTGCACCTATGGTTTATGTTAGGTGTTCTAAGTACCTGCCAAGTAAGTAAAGTAAGATCTCAGGATGCAAGAAGTGAATCACATCTCTTTGGGTTAACAAAAGGATATCAATGATCAAAACCAATGACAATCAAGATTGTTTCTTTATTTGTAATACTTATTCCATTCCATATAGATGATCATTCCTAGAAATTAATAATGATTGCTACTGCCCCATCAGTGGGCAGTGATGGTTACTGACATGAGAAAAGGAATCAGATGTCAGCATTCTCCAGAAAAATTTTGAGTGTAGAGTAAGACTTGCCAAGAATAGGTTCATCCCAAGATTTTTTTTTTCAGGGTTCTTTTCTATAAAAACAGATTGATTAAAAACTCTTTACAGGGCCAGAGCTGTGGCACAGCAGGTTGAGTTAAAGCCATGGCCTGAAGCACTGGCATATGGGTGCCCATTCTAGTCCCAGCTGCTCCTCTTCTGATCCAGCTCTCTGGTATGGCCTGGGAAAGCAGTAGAAGATGGCCCAAATCCTTGGGCCCCAGCACCCACATGGGAGACCCAGAAGAAGATCCTGGCTCTTGGCTTCAGATTGGCGCAGCTCTGGCCATTGCAGCCATCTTGGAAGTGAACCAGTGGATGGAAGACCTCTCTGCCTCTACCTCTCTCTGTAACTCTTTCAAATAAATAAAAAAATAAATCTTTTAAAAAAAACTCATTCCAAAAAAAAACCCATGCATCCATGAAAATACAGGAAGCAAGATGGCACAGGGGAATAATTTTAACTGAAATGCAGGTCTGATACAATCTTGGCCAAACTCTAGAGATCTCTAAGTAAAATAGTAGCTATCTGAATGTTCCATGTTGGACCAAAATGGGAACCTTCGAAACTTCACTTGTTTAGTAACTAGTTGTAGGATTTTGTGGGAAGGATGTGACCTAGAACAAAACAGCTTTGGACAACTGAGGCAAGTCTTGAGGACTTGAGAGTTGGAGGCTGCCTACTGACTGTAATGCCACCAGCTGCATAGCAAGCTTTCTGACCAAGTATCAAGTGAGTCATCCCTCTGGTCTACCACATCCACCCCTGGTGCCAATCGTACCCACCTTTCCATCAACATTTAAAAGACAACATCTTGGGGCCGATGCTTTGGCATAGAAGGTAAAGCTGCAGCCTGCAGCAACAGCATCCCATGTGGGTGCCAGTTCAAGTCCTGGCTGTTCCACTCCTTTGTTGAGTTTTCTCACTGTCAACTACAAACTCTTATGACCTTGGAAGCTCTCCTAATGGCGTGAAGTACACATTCATCTAAAAACTCCCTGAAACAAGGTCACTGTGCCCTTGTAGGCTGGGTTTGCTATAACTATCTATTTATACTCACAGTCAGGCAAGAAAGAACCAATAAGCAATGTCTTAGTCTGGCTGCTATAACAAAACTACCATAAATCTGGTAGCTTAAAGAATAAATTTATTTCTCAAAGTTCTGCAGGCTAGGAAGTCAGATAAAATGTTAGCTGATAAAGGCCTCCTTCTTCATTTGCAGGCATCACCCATCTTGTTATAACCTCACAGAGCTGAAAACAAGGAGAAAGGAAGCAAGCATGTTCTCTCCTGAGTTTTCTTATAAAGTCTCCAACCTCATGACCTAATTACCCTCAAAAACAACCCTCTATCCAGATACCATTATATTGGAGACTAGTGTTTCAACATATGAATTTTTGTATTAATACAAGATCACAGCAGATCCTCAGGTACATCACTTGGTTTTACATGTGTTCTCTGTCTCCACTGTGAAATGGCAATTCCAAAGATATCCTGTTCTTGCCTGCTGGTTTTAGTAGAAACATAGTTCAACATGCACTGGAAGTCATGGTAATGTTCAATGATGCCATTTTTCTGCTGATGGTGAAAATGTCCCCTTTTAGGAATCAGAGTAGTGAGGACAAGAAGCACAAAATCTTTCAGTCATTAGAAGTAACTCATGAGGTCATTTCTCCTTCTGTTTCATGCTTCCTGGACTCATGCATTCATTCTAAGGAGCTCAACAGTGTTAGCCTTTATTTAAAGTGCACGATGCATCTTGGAGTATAGCCTCTCATCTACATAGAACATTGCTTCCAAGTTAGTACACCAGCTATGCCTTCAATGGACTGTTGCTATTGTCTCCCAGGTGATCAACTTCTGAGTGATGTGGCATGTGATATTACCAATGGATTCCTGAGTCATAGGTTCATTTCTACACCTCCTTTGTTGTAAACTGGTTCACCTAATCTGACACAATTTTAGGTGGGACTACATTCCAGTATATCCAATATTCTGTAAGCCTTTGGATAAAGTGCTGGTTAAAGTTCTGCTGGCAGGAAAGACAGATTAATAATCAAAATATTTGTGTGAACAAATCATTGGCCATTCCAGGTTAGAGGATTAGCAAAAAACAGGTTAGTAACTTCAAGGAATGGTTCCTACTGTGGGCTAAGATGTAGCCTCTGTTGCTAGCATGTATGACATTTGAGTCAGCAAGAGATAGATCATTATAATGGGTGGGAGTCCTCCAGATCTGGGGCCTAGGCACAGTCTCTACATCTACCGCAATGGCCATTTCATCTATGAAGCTATTTTTCCATCGCTAGTTTGGTTGACAAGAGAGCCTTTTGTAGACAACGTTATAGGTCATTCTGTCTACTTGATTGTTTAATGTCACTACAGCATGGATGTTCTTTGGTGGACACTATGTGTAATACAAAGATCACATTTCATTCACTTTTATGTGACCATTTCTATAACTTTACCACAGTCTGGCCCATAATCTCCTATTCTTTTTTCACGGATGTAGATATGTCTTTGTATGTGTATGAGTGTGAGTATTAATGGTAAATGTATATGATAAAAAAAACTATGCATGGATTTCAAATTTATTTTTGCACCAAAAGAAACTTATAGTAATTAATTACAGCATGTCTGAACAGAATCTAGTTTAACGTACAAAGAAGGATAAGCTATAGATTTAAAAACAGCCTCTGTCATAGCAACATGAACTGAGCTAAAATTGAAGCAAGGATAAACATCAAAGTAATGGTGAAGCTTAAGTGGAAGAACAGTAAAATAATTGACCACACTTTACAAAAAATGTTTATGAGGATAATGTCCCAAAGAAAAGTTTGAAATGTCCAATTATAAGAAGGTACAAGACAATGTTGGAGATGAAGCCCACACAGTCAGGCTCCTAACATCAATCTACATGAAAAAGTTAATCTTGTTCTTATCCTAATTGAAGAGGAATGACACAAACAAGAGAAACAATATCAAACACCTTGACCAGCTAAATCAGTTCAGCTTACCAAATTCTGACTAAAAAGTTAAAGTTGACCAAATTTTCTCCTTGAGGAGTGCCAAACTTGATGGGTGCCAAGACAAGACTAGATAATTTAATATTAATTTTAAATAAGAATAATCAAGATCCTGAAACATTTGTTCCAATAATTATAACAGAAGAGGAAACATGACTTTATCAGTATGATACTAAAGATAAAACACAAAGCGGTGGCTCACTTTAAGTGGCCCATCCACTCAAAGGAAAAGCAGACTGATAAACAGCAAAGGTCAGGACAACAGTTTTGGGGGATGCATGAGTCATTTGGCTTGTTGACTTTTTGGAGGGCCAAATAAGGATGACACCTCACTATGAGGGTATTTTGAGAAAAGTATCCAAACCTTTAGGGAAGAACACCTGGGAAAACTTCACTGAATCTGTCAGTAGACTATCTGTAAGAAGTTCACAGGGAAAAACTTAAGGTTGAAATGTAAGTACTTTAAACACTAAATTTAACTAAACAAAGAAATAAATATCACCAGTAAATGCAACTACCTAAACAAATATAAAAGGCAGCATAAACGAATTTTTGCTTGAAGCTCTTCAATTCTAACTTAAGACAAATCCATTTAAAAAACTATAAAATATTGTCAATTTTGCTTATAATATGCAAGAGAATTATTTGCATAAAATGACACAAAGCAGAAGGAATGAAGGTAACTATATGGAAAAATATATATGCAAAGATTTATGTATTATTAAAATTAATTTTGTATTAATATAAACAATGTTGTCGTAACTCATAATTCCCAAGGCAAGGTATAAGGAAAAAGCCCTAAAAAGAAACAATACAAAAGTTAAAATAGTACAAATGAAAGATACATAACACAAAAGAAAGCAACAATGCAAGAAGAGAGAAACAATAAAGGAAAAAAATAAACTGAATAGCCATGATGGGATTAATGCTACCACAAAAGGGTGAATTAGGTCATCTTTTATTGTGTTGCCCTTCTGCCTTCTGTCAGGTGAAGACACACTGCTTCTTCTCTTCTAAGAATGCAATAAGAAAGCACTCTCCAGATGCCAGCACCTTGATCTAGGACTTCTAAGCCTCTGAAACTGTGAGAAAATAAATTTCTGTTCTTTATAAATCATCCAGTCTGTGTGATTCTATCATACAAGAACAAAGGTGAACTAAAACAGACGTGAAAATAAATGGATGTCACATATCACATTAACAACAACAACAACAAAATAACAGCATGTGACCATTTCAATAGATATAGAAAAACCATTGGATAAAATTCAACAACTCTTCAAGGTAACAAGGGAAAGAGGCTCTCTTAAGTAGATAAAGCTAGCTTATCTATGAAAAATGCACAGTTGGCATCATATATAATGTTGAAAATCCAAAAGTTTACCCAAAAAATTCAGAAGCAAAACAAATATTTTACTTTTAATAATTTATTAAACATTGTGCTTAAGTTTCTTCCCACGTAAATTAGGCAAGAAAAAGAAATAAAAGTCAAATCATCCATATTTAAAAGGTTGGAGTGAAACTCTGTTTCACAGATGATTCTTTCATATATATATACATATATATATAATCATAAGGAATCTATCAAAGTATATTAGAAATAAGTAAGGTTCCAAAGTGCAATTTTTTAAAAGATTTATTTATTTGAAAGGCAGTCACAGAGAAAGGTAGAGACAGAGAGGTCTTCCATCCGCTGACTCACTCCTGAACTGGCCACAATGGCCAGAACTGAACCAATCTGAAGTCAGGAGCCAAGAGCTTCTTCTGGGTCTTCCAGGTGAGTGCAGGGGCCATCTTCCACTGCTTTCCCAGGCACATTTAACATTAACAGGGAGCTGGATCAGAAGTGGAGCAGCTGGAACTTGAACCAGGGCCCAAATGCAATGACAGCGCTGCAGGCTGGGGCTTTAACCCACTGCACCACAGCACTGGCCCCTCAAAGTGTAATTTTAATACACTAAAATCAAATATATTTCTATAGAGTAGCAATAAAGAGTTGGAAAGTTAAATTAATAGAGAAATACTATTTACAGAGCATAAAAAGAATAAAATGGAGCTTGGCACAGTGGCGCAGGGGTTAAAACCCTGCAGCACCAGCATCCTGGTGCCAGTTCAAGTCTTGGCTGCTGCACTTCCAATCCACCTCCCTTCTAATGCACCTGGGAAAGCAGTGGTGCTTAGGCCCCTGCACCCAGGTGGGAGACCTGGAAGAAGCTCCTGACTCCTGGCTTCAAATAGGCTCAGCTCCAGCTGTTGAGGCCATTTCGGGAGTGAACCATCAGATGAAAGATCTCTCTCTCTCTTTCTCTCTCTCTCTGCCTCTATATCTCTCTGTAACTCTTTAAAATGAATAAAATAAACTATGTAGATTTAAACTGGAAAAACATACAAGATATATTCACTGAAAAGTACGAAATATTGTTGCAAAATAAAAGAATAGCTAAACAAATGGAAAGATATTAAATATTCATGATCAGGAGACTCAGCATTACTCTCTAATTTTAGATTTAATGTCATCCCTACAAAAACTTCAATGACTTATTTTGCAGAAATTGGAAACCCAATCATCAAACTCATTTGGTTGAAATCAAGCCAGTGGTTAAATTAGAGATACTCATAGTTGAGTACAACTCAGTATTAAAAATAAACACAATAATATAATAAATATCAAAATATTATGTTAATAAAATGGATAAAGATAACTTACACAGGATATTTTATTCATATATAGTTTAAGAGTAGACAACCTAATTGATGGCAATAAAAATCAACAAGACTTCCTGGAAGGATGGATAGTGAGTAAGCAATAGGTATTAGATAACCTTCTGGGATGATGAAAATTTCCATATTTTGATTGGAATGTAGGTAGAATACATGTCTATAAACATTTGTTTTCATTTACCACTATGCTTAAAGTCTATACATTTCACCTTACATAAATCTTAACCCAATATTTTAAAAAGTACAAAGAAAATTCACCCAATGATCAATTTTCCAGTTGTCGGCTGACCTTTGTCTCTCCTTCTCCCCTGAATATGATTTTGCCAGTGCAAACACAAAAGAGTGGACTTCCAGAAGGTGGCTGACCATCTGTTTTTCTCACACTAATGTTCTGTACTTGCTCTAGAAGCTTTCAAACCTTAAACCAGGTGTCAGACAGTTTGTGGCCACTGTTTATGCCAAACTGTGGGAACTGGAATAAGGCCCAGTAATGCATGACTCCAAAAGGTAAGAAATGAGAGTAAATTCTCCTTAACTGAAAGTTCATGCATTTGCATAAGCAACATCTGGGCATGGAACGAGAATGCAAGAGTTGTACAACAGCAACTTCTGTGAAAAGAAAACTCAACCTTCAAAAGTTTGCTAGAAAAGCATTTGTAAAATGCTTCTCATTTGAAATCAAATTATGGTTCCCTGTAACTTCTTTTGAGTTTTCATTTGAGTAAAGGAAAAGCATCTTTTTTTTTAACATTTATTTAATGAACATAAATTTCCAAAGTACAGCTTATGGATTACAATGGCTTCCCCCCGCCCCCAACTTCCCTCCCACCCGCAACCCTCCCCTTTCCCACTCTCTCTCCCCTTCCATTCATATCAAGATTCATTTTCAATTCTCTTTATATACAGAAGATCGGTTTAGCATATATTGAGTAAAGATTTTAACAGTTTGTACCCACATAGAAACACAAAGTGAAAAATACTGTTTGAGTACTCGTTATAGCATTAAATCACAATGTACAGCACATTAAGGACAGAGATCCTACATGAGGAGTAAGTACACAGTGACTCCTGTTGTTGACTTAACAATTTGACACTCTGTTTATGGCATCAGTAATCACACTAGGCTCTTGTCATGAGTTGCCAAGGCTATGGAAGCCTTTTGAGTTCACCAATTCTGATCATATTTAGACAAGGTCATAGTCAAAGTGGAAGTTCTCTCCTCCTTCAGAGAAAGGTACCTCCTTCTTTGATGACCCGTTCCTTCCACTGGCATCTCACACGCGGAGATCCTTCATTTAGGTCATTTTTTTTTTTTTTGACAGAGTGTCCTGGAGGAAAAGCATCTTTTTTAAACTCCCTTTGAAAAATTTATATGCTAAAATTTTAGTAACTGATTTTTTATAATTCCCTTTCCAGGTTCTTTCCTCTCTTTTTCAATAAAGTTAATTTCCATGGTTTATGCCTTAAAATGTCCTCAGCATTACAGTATAATAAAATATTTATGATTTGTTCTGTGTAACACTATATTTATGTCTCTTTTTCTTGTGATGAAAGTAACTGAATTTCTGCTGAGGTTTACTTTTAGATATAATTGGCAAATATATATAGATAGATAGAGAGAGAGATAGATAGATAGATAGATAGATAGATATCACACTTCATTTTGCCTTGTATGAAATGCAGTAGCGAAATTGTTTTGAAAAATATTTTAAGTATGTTATTCCCTAAGAACCCTACCATTCAGAAACCCACAAAAAAAAAAAAAAAGTACTACAACTCCATACCAACAATTTACTATAACTTTGATCTCTGGGGTTTACCTGAATGTCTAAATGACAAAATGAATAAATTTACTGTTTTGATTTTATTTTCAGAGGAGGAATATTTTATGCTACAAAAGCAGTAACTTGCTATAACAAAGTCATACTCAGGCACTGTTTTTCCCTTTTTATGCAAAGGTTTAAAATTTATAAACTTTAACCAAGTAATTAAAGATTGATTGATTTGCTGTGATAATCAATCCCTTTGACAATTTAAATGTTTCTCACATTTAAAAGAGTATTTTCACATACTTCTAGTTTTGTTCATGTGTTGTGCACCTGAAAACATCATAAAGAAAATTAAAAGTCAACAGGATGGCTAAAACATCTGTAGTCAATAAGACAAACTACAATTGATATCTTTCTGAAGAATACACAAGGTTCAGGCAATTCACATGGAGAAGAATGAAATATATGGGGACATTGTTCCTCTTAAAACCAAATGTACACTACAGAAAGACAATATTATTTTTTGCCTAACAATTTGACTAAGAAAGTTAAAATGTCAGTATTTATTATTCAATCAGATGCAATAAATTAGCTACAGTAAATTTAACTTGTATAATTTCTATAGTTTAGGTAAGCTACATATATCAAGAGCCCTAGAATTAGTCATATTATGATATAGCAGCTAGGCCTCTAGTAACTTACCCAAAGAGAAAAATTTGCGGTCAACACAGGATGATTATTACCAATATAAACTTATATTGGTAATATAAAAATTTTTGGTTACCTAAATGGCCAAAATTTGGATACTAAAATAAATTTAAAAGGGCCTATATTTGATAGAATGCCATGCAATACAAAACTCAAATTTTCTAAAACTCAATGCTCATATGTCACTTTGTTTGAAAAACACAAGCAGACACAAAGCAAAAGCTACATCTACAGTTTAGCCAGTTGGTTCTGCTGGGAAATTCAGGAGGAACTGGCTTGTACTCCAATGACTGCATGCAAACCACTGTGGATGGGTTAATAAAAAGCCTTGCAGATTTCCCAGAAGTGTGCCAAGAACTCAATTACTTGGGCCATCACTCTTGCCTTCCAGGGCCATCATTAACAGAATGTCTGAGTTGGGAGCCAGAGCCAGCAATCAAATCTAGAAACTCAGATGTAGGATTCAAGCATCTTAACTGGTAGGCTAAAGGCCTGCTACATGATTCCACTTTCAATCACCACAGGGTGGGCACTGCATAACAGTGGATTAAGTCACCTCATGGAACACCTGCATCCCGTATCAAAGTGCCTGGGTTCAGGTACCACCTCTACTTCCAATCCAGTTTCCTGCTAATACTCATCAAGGGAAGCAGCATGATGGCTCAAGTACTTGCGTGCCTGCCAGCAATGAGACAGAACCAGGTGGAGTTTCAGGCTCCTGCTTTTAACCTGGCATAGCCCTGGCTGGTGTAGACATTTAGTAAGTGAAACAACGAAAGACACCTCTCTCTCTCTCTCTCTCTCTCTGTTTCCCTGACCCTACCTTTCAAATAAATAAAAAATCATCACAAATTGAATCATAAAATATATATGCAAAAGCCTTTAAAAGGCAATAGACAGCTTTTGTCTCCATTTTTCATCTTAGAAGAAGTGATCTGTTTCTCAAGGGTTCATGTATTGACAGTTTGGCCCCCTGTCTGGTTGTCTAAGTGGTGTTGAAACCATTAAGAGGTAGAGCCTAGTGGGAGGTGGTTAGGTCAAGCTGGCATTGCCTTCAGAAAGATTAAGGTAGTTCTCATGCTGCCTGGTTAGTTCCCTTAAGAGTGAGTTGTTATAAAAGAGTGAACCTAACCTCTGAATCTCTCTGGCTTCCTGGCTTACCGTGTGAACTGTTCTTCATATGCTTCTGCCATGATGCCATCTACCATGAGGTACTTGCCAGAAGCTGAACAAATGGGGCTATCTCAGCTTGAATGTTTAGCCTAGAAAACTGTGAGTTAAAAACAACAAAAAACCAGCTCTTTTCTTTATACATTACCCAGCCTCTGGTATATGTGTTATAGCAATGGGAACTGACTAATACAGAAGTCCCCATCTAACTGAGATTTGTGACTTATTTCACTAACATGGGGAATTAGAAAATTATAGATAGATAAACAGACATATATTGCACTAGTCTTGCAATACATGACAATGGATCTGTCCTTACACATATGTCTTTATAGTTTAATGTCTTATTGATGAATAAGCTGCATATTAAATAAAAGATTCGTAGTTTCCAGTAGAGACTTCTATAAAATTAGAGGACAAATTCAAGTTCAAGTAAAATATATACAAAAATGTCATTTACATTTGATTCAACCAGTACTAATTGACAGTAATTCTTAATGACTTCCATTATCACATATTTCCAAAGTTTTCAAGTAAGCCTTCAGAAATATAGTAACTTTATTTCTTCATGCTGTCATTTCATTAATTTACAGAAATTTTTTTATTTGAATTAATCAAAACTAAATCTAAACTGTGTCGCATTATCTTGAAGGTCATGTCAGAAGAAGAGGAAGGTAAAATGAAAGAAATAATTACAATTCATGTAAAGCAGGGCTAGACAATGGATAGAAAGAATCACAAAATTAAACATGGTTCCAACTAGCTGAACAAATACCAAAAGCGACCATGGAGATAAATTTGAATGCATGATTAGTTCTGAAAAATCTGGTTTATCAGTTACAATAATGAGAATCACAGTAAGAGACCTGTAGATACAGATATCCTTAGCTAATAGTATTTCTCAGTAAGTTACAAACAATTTAGGTGTCTTTTCCAAGTTCAGTGTAAAGAATATGGAATACAGTTGATAAAAATTTCTACTACTTAGGACATGCTGTTTTGGTTTTCTGCTATCATTTCCAAGTACCCAGTAAATTCTTTCAATATCATACATCATGGGAATTTTATTTTTTATTTTTCTAAAGCTTTTAATTAATGAAAGCAAATTTCATAGGTAAGACTTTAGTAATATAGTGGTTTTTACACCCATATCCACCCTCCCACCCCACTCCCATCCCATCTCCTACTTTCTCTCCCATCCCATTCTTCATTAAGGTTCATTTTTAGTTTAACTTTATATACAGAAGATCAACTGTGTACTAAGTAAAGATTTCAACAGTTTGCACCCACACACACATACAATGTATAAAGTACACATCATGGGAGTTTTAAACAAACCATATGTCCTCCATTTGTAGCCCCCTCACTGTTCTCCACAAGCTATACAGATGAGAAGTGGATAGAAGGGAGAGAATGGAATCCTCCCAAAGAAGGTTAGCTGGACTTGCACAGCTTTGTGGGCCTAAAAGAGAACACTTGCCTGCTCTTAGTTGATCAATTTCACAGAGTCCAATTTAGGTTAACCACTTCATGTAAAAAACAGCTCCTCAACCCAGGTATGTAAATGTGGTATAGGTGTGCTGCAAAGCATTGGTAGTTACAAGTATTTTACAGTGGTAAATTTGTTTTACAATGATTACTAATTTATCAGTTAAAATTGTATTTGAATATGATTTGCATGGTTTTCTTCATAAACACCACTGGAATGAAATTCACCAAGGGTCTTTCATGTTTCTGTATGTCTATGAGCAACATTTCTGACAGATATTTTTGTGAACTTTCTTTTGAAGAATGTTTGAATAGCAAACAATCATGGAAAACAGGGATACTGTCTATGAGAGATTGACATTTCCTTAAGCATAGGGTTTCTCAGCTGCCATACACACACACATTGTGTACCACATTCACCTTGGTCCACTTCTATTCTGCCCCAGTGTAGCTTAGTTGGGGGAGGGCAGGCTGGGTAAAGAAATCAGATGGAGTGTGAAACTCATACATCCTACTATACCAATGGTAGTAAAGTCCTTTGTTTTTGACCTAGGAATGGCATGTCTTCTGCCAGTATCCATAATACTGTGACAAAATAAGTTGTTAGTAAATAGGACAAAAATCTTAGATCCTTCAATGTTCCTGAAAAACTTCTCAATTTCGAATTAGTATTGTGATATATATGACCCCTCCTCTGACTTCAGAGAGTGCTCTGTATCGGCAAGTCCTTTTAATATTGCCAGGTGGGCAATATAATATAAGGATTTAGAAGTTTCCTAATTTTAGTATGGTAAATTCCCTGGAATGTGGCTTTCAAAGACTTTAGTTTCATTTTTCTCATATAATTTTCCAGCAAGAGACATACTTCAGAGGAATTGCTGCCATGGTTTTGTGAACTTTTATGTATCAAGCACTCACAGAAAAGAATTGGCAAAAAGAAACAGAGTTAGCCCTTGTATATCTGTGTCAACTGCAGTGAGACTATCACTGGAAATTCATTTTTCTGATTCTAGTCATTTCCCTGAAAAGCTTTGTATGGTTTATTTTAAAATGCACATTTGCTCTGCCAAGGCATACATCCACTCTTAAAATATAAAATATCTCTTTTATTTTCTTTTAGCTTTTATTTCCCATATTCCTCAAGGGAATGAGTGGATCTGGGAATATGAATAATATGATGGGAGATGAATCTTGTAAGTTCCCAAAAGAGGTTATCACAGCTCCTTGACCTAATTTGCCTTGAGCCATAATTATCTCACCTAACTCGTGCAATAGCATCCTGGTTTATCTCTCTGTGAAGAAGTCAGAATTTTCCACACTTGGGTTAGAAACTGTTTTCCATATTTTAACTTTATCTAAGATAATATCAATTTATTTAGAAACAGTCTTTGCAAACACAGTTAAATCAAAGCTCTCAATAAGAGATCATCCTTGACGAGGTAGACATAAAACCCCTATTTTTAGTGTCCATGTAGGAGAATAGACAGAGAAGAGACTGAACACATGGAGGCAGAGTGAAGGTTATGTGAAGACAGAGGCAGAGGAAAGCCTCAAATCGCTGTGGATCCCATAAAGTAGGAGACAGGCCTGAAAGAGATTCTATCTCAGTGACTCCAGTAGAACCAACACTGCCAATACTTTTACCTTGGACTTCTGACCTCCTAAATTGTGAGAAAACAAATTTCTACACATTTAGGCCATCAGTTTATGGTACTTTGTTACAGCAGCCCTAGTAAATAGGGAAGTTTCTGCTTGGCAAATTTGCACTCAATGAAACAGGAGTGCTAAGAGACTCAGAATATGCATGTCAATGTAATTTGGTGGTTATAACTCCAGGAAGCTGTAGTCAAGGGAAGTATACTTTTATGAATTTTTTTTTAGTTTTCTGGTTTTTGTTTGTTTTATATCATGGTACATAAAAAGGTTCAAACAGTCCAAGGCGAGTTTACTTCTGAACAAATATGGGATTTACTTATTAGTTTGTAATACAGGCCCCCTCAGCTCCAAATGGACCACACACAGGGAGCTGAGGAAAAGCAGACACCCAGGAAGCACAGAAAACAGTGGCAGTAAGTGCACATAGATAGATAGATAGATAGAATAATAGATATAAAAGTCAGAAAATTAAAAAGGAGCCATTCCAGACTTTTTCAAGGTCTTCTTAAGTTCACTGAAATAATGGTATAACAAAGGAACAGAAAATTATAATGCTTTCTGGAAAATTGTGATTTACCATATTTGTGAAAGTACATTAAGTTATTAACATGTATTAACAACTCACTGTGAATTAACAGATAATTGCAAGGGACTGATAGAATTAACTGACAGTTAATAAATATTTAACCTAGAGCAAAGTTCATTTATGAAAAGAATGAGATTTCCCAGGTGAAAATCCAACGTAGATCACCTTATAGATAGAAAAATGTGCAAGAGCACTAAGTTATAAAAAAAAATTAAAGAATTCAAGGTTGAAAGACCATGAAAGGAATGGAACAATGACTCCATTACAATCAGTAGTTTCTCCAGCTTTTGTGTCTGCCTCTTTATAGATCCTTTCGTATGATCTTTCCACAGGAAATTTCATTACCTTTGCAGTCTATGTAATGAAACAACCAGTAACCCATGGGTATTCCATATTACAAGTTTGGAATCAAGTACAAATTGACTCTAATATTCACCAGTACTCCTAGTTAATGGACCCAGTGATCCAAATGGGTCAAGATCTCATCAATCAACCAACCAACCATGACAAAAGAGAAAATGACATAGCAATATCACAACCCTCACTGAAACCACATGGAGTGATTCTTAACCATTAACACAACAGCAATGTATTCTAACATATAATAAAAATAATGAGTATAATTATAGTCAGCATATATCCACCCTGTTCTCTTTGTCCTCAAAGCGGTTCAGGTAGTCCTTTATTTTCCTCACTCTATACTCATTATGAACAATTCTACCAGATTCACTTAAAAATTGTATAGCATACGGACGTTAACAATGATATTTGGCACACCGGGTTGTACTTATTTTATGTTGATAGTAATATAAATAACAAGCTCTTTTAGAAATAAGTTGACAATTCTTAAAATAAGGAATGAGGTGTATATTTTCCTTTATTTCTTAGAAATAACATAAAAGGGGAAAAACTAAACAATGGTGAATCTATTTGTAATATTGACCCCTCTCCCTCCTTTCAGCTTCTCTCTCCCTCTTTCAGGGAGTCTCAAGTAATCCCACAATCTTCCCCAGATGTCTTGGTCTTAATTGAAGCCCAAAAGGCTCATCTGTACTTTAGACTTTTGAAAATACTTTTGTACTGACAATTCCACTCTAAGAGGGATTTTAGACATGTAATTTTCTTTTTGACTGTGAAAAAATGGTCAAACTTAACTGCCAAATTATTCTAGTTATTAACTCAATTTTTTAAAAACTAACAGGAACATAGAATTCTCATAAACAAATACTGAAGTATAAACATTTAATTCCAAATTCTATCAATGAAACAATTATTACTACTTAAGAAAGGACATGGTTCCCTATGTACAACACCTTAAAGGAACCAGAGGAAATAAAAAAAAATAAAACTTATTAGCAATGGCTTATAAGATTTGGATTTTGACTGAATAGATCTCAGAATTAGTACCATTGTTGTGTCTTTGCAGTTTGTGTGTGTGTGTGTGTGTGAAAATACAGTAGGAAAGAAGTTACAAATGAGACATAGTGCTACCATGGGTAGTTCTGATTAGGAAGGTCTCAGTAGACTCTTAGGTCTCATAGAGCCCACTCCCACCACACACATTTGTTGTACTGCTGAAAGGGCTAATTTTTAGGAACAATTTTAAATCATCTTCTGAAGAAACAAAGATTTTTCCACTCATTATCACACTTTCCTCCTATTTCCATACATCTAGAGGACTAATCTTTGGTGATTCAATCAGGTTTCTGTACAGAACCCTGGACTTCTTTGTCTATGAAAACACATGGATAGAACGTTTGCTCAAAATTCTCAGGAAGAGCAATGAGAAACCACATTTCTCTAAAATCTCAATCAAATGGCTGATTCCACATCACCTTGACACTTTTCCTGTGTTTTGTGCACAATCACTCCTCAATTGGTTTATTTTGGTGAAAACTTTTGTTTCCCCTTGAATGTAATTTTTCTGATTCACGAAAGCACTACTTTACATGACAATTTTTGTCAATTTGTTCTCCATATTTTTAGTCTGTTTGTACTGATGAAAATGGTTGAAAGCCTTGAAATCTTAACACTTGGAACATTAAGATTCCTGTTTTTGTAGCTCTTGCACTATAACCTCCTTTGCATGTATTTATACCAAGCAATTTTACCTTCTACGTCCTGCTTAAATACTTCTCCTTGGATCTAAAATCACCTCACTTCACAAATGACAATGAGCCTTGTGTGTGCTCACAGTACTAAAACAAACAACAGAAACAAAACAGAATGTAAATATGTAAATGTTGTTTCTTAAAGATTACTATATATGAATCAAACTTCAACCATTATATTGTTTTTCATCTCCACCAAAGGTGATATGGTTTCAGGCTGAAAATGACTTGTCTCTTTTTTGCTGTATTCTCTTGTCTAAACTAAATAGGGTTTGAGGGAAAAGACACTATGTGTTCTGAATGTTTTGGAACAGAATTACAGAATTTAGGTTAATTAAATCTAGGAATACTCAGCACCATTTTATTTGTAGTATATCAAGAAATGAGAACAACAACAACAAAAAAAAAAAACAAGAATTGTCTGTGTTATAGTAGAACTCCTTTCCTTTTAAGGCTGAATAGTATCCCACTGCATGTGCCAGTATATACATTGTGTTTTTTTTTTTATTCCTGTGTTTTTTATTTCTGTTTGTTAGTTTTGGTGATCAGTTGGGCTGTTTCTACTTACAGCCATTGAAAGTTATGGTGCTGCATCCATTATGGACCTAAAAACATGTATATGAAATACATTAAATGTGTTTCCTTGATATAAATTTTTAAAAATTAAAAAAAAAGAGAATCGAAAATGAATCTTGTGAATGGAAGGGGAGAGGGAGTGGGAAAAGGGAGGGTTGTGGGTGGGAGGGACGTTATGGGGGGGGAAGCCATTGTAATCTATAAGCTGTACTTTGGAAATTTATATTCATTAAATAAAAGTTAAAAAAATTAATCCCTGCTTTACATTCTTTTGGGTATATACCTAGAAATGAAGTTGTTGAATTATGTAAGGTAATTCTTTCTGTAACTATTTGAGGAACCACCATCTTATTGCCCATGGCTACCGTACCATTTTTCTTTTTTTTTTTTTTAATTTATTTATTTGAAAGTCAGAGTTACACAGATACACAGAGAGAGAAGGAGAGGCAGAGAGAGAGAGAGAGAGAGAGAGAGAGAGAGAGAGAAGTCTTCCATCCTCTGTTTCACTCCCCAATTGGCCAAAATGGCTGGAGCTGTGCCGATCCGAAGCCAGGAGCCAGGAGCTTCTTCGGGGTCTTCCACACAGGCACAGGGACCCAAGGACTTGGGCCATCTTCTACTGCTTTCCCAGGCCACATCAGGGAGCTGGATCAGAAATGGAGCAGCCAGGTCTCAAACCAGTGCCCATATGAGATGCTGGCGCTGCAGGCCAGGGCATTAACCCACTGCGCCACAGCACCGGCCCCACCATACCATTTTTCATGTCTACCAGCCATGAGCAGGGATCCTAATTTCATGAAAACACATTTTTTTAAAGATTTATTTATTTATTTGAAAGGCAGAGTTACAGAGAGGCAGAGGCACAGAGAGAGAGAGAGAGAGAGAGAGAGAGATCCTCAATCTGCTGGTTCACTTCCCAGATGGTCACAAACAACCGGAGCTGTGCCAATTGGAAGCCAGGAGCCAGGAGCTTCTTCTGGGTCTCCCATGTGGGTGCAGTGGCCCAAGGACTTGGGCCATCTTCTACCGTTTTCCCAGTCCATAGCAGAAAGCTCAACTGGCAGTGGAGCAGCTGGGACTGTAACTAGCACCCATATGGGATGCCAGCACTGCAGGTGGCAGATTACCCACGGAGCCACAGCACCAACCCCAATACATTTTAGTTTTTAAATCTTCTGTTAACTATTTATTTAACAGTTATTATTGACAAAATTCCAGGATAAGTCAAGGACAAATAAGGCATTCTGAAACGTGCATTCTTTGAATAAAAAATAAGTCCTGATAATACTAAAATTAAAATTTCATACTAATTTTAACTTTTAATTAAAAGGATGTGATACCTGTCACTCCAAATTATCTGCATTTATTGCTTTTTCTTATTTTATTTGTGCATATTAATTTTAGATCCTATGCATATCCAAAATTGAGTGCACTAATGAATATTAATGTCTGCTATAGTTAACATTATGCAAATAGTGTAACCTATTTTAGCCTGTTCAATATGTAACAATACTAGGACAGACAAAACCAATATCATTATTAAAGCCATAATTATTTATAAATGCTTACTATGTGGTAGAAACTGGGGTAAGTGCTTAACATATATTATCTATGAATTAGGGACTATTATGGTCATGCTGTGAATAAACAGACTAGAAGTTGCTGGAGGAATTTGCCCAAGGTCACACAGTTAGTATGTGGCAGAGCAAAGATTCAAACTCACCCTGGTCTTCAAGTTCAGTATCCTAAACATCTCATTTATTCCTGCAGTCTTTGTCCATGCTTAAATATACAATGATTTTCATCAGTGAAAATATTAAAAAACAAATTTCAAGTTATACCCTAACTCCTGGAAAAAATTGATAGTGTGCCAATTGCTTCCATATGTAGTTTGGAACAGCTGGAATAGGACTATATTGTTATTATTTATCAATTTAAGATGTTATTATCATTTCCTTCTGGGAAATCACATACCTCCTCAGAATATTGTTTATCTATATTTGTTTAATACATAAAAGTTTAATTCTCTCCACTTTTTAATACAAAGCCCAATAGAACTAGAACCAGAACTCTAAATCAATTTTATAAATTTCAGAAAGTTTAGCAAAAATCTATCTAGAAGATTTTACTGCATATAATAAAATCTTCACTTGACTTCCATTTTCCTTACAGTAAAATCCTAAATCCAGTATCTAAACTCCATGGTATTTTCTCAGGCCTTATTCCCTACCTGCTCTCCCTTCTATCTCATTCACCTCCTCAAGGTTTACCCAACTCTGTGGTTATGGTTCTAGTCTCTCCCTGCACCAGCAACCCCACACATCATGACACTTGCACATGCTATTTTCTGCTTGAAATTCTCTCCTTCATGGAATATGCGTGGTCCAATGACTGGTTCCTTCAGGTATTGATCAAATGTAATTTCCTGATAAGCCTCTATAAAATAGGACCACCTGTCTGCATCCCCACCAGTCACCCTGTCTCTACTTTGTTTTAATTCCTTTCAAATGCTTACTATTATGTTACATATAATACTTTTATGCTTATTATCTACCCTTCAATTAAAATGACAAACACTTCTGCATTCTCATTACCTAGGAAGTGACTGGCTCTCAATAAAGATTTGCTATTGACTTATTGAAGAAGGAAAAAGAGGAGGGGGTAAGGGAATGAGGAGACAAACTCTTTCATTGATATGCAGAGGAAGCAATACAAAATATCCTTATTTCTAGTCAATTAGTTGTGCTGACACAGGTATTACTTAGGTATTAGATATTCTGGATCCAGGCTATTGTCATATGCTTAGGTTTATAAAACACTATTTAATTTCTTCCAGGAACCTGAATTTGAAAGATGATTTGGATGAGAAGGAAAGGCCATGCAGTGAACTGAGAGAAAGAACAATGAAACAATGGAAACCAACAGGAAAGGTACACCAGGCTGCCATTAGAGTTTTTACACTTTCTGCTTCATCCAAGCTCAGCATGAGAGTGTCAGTATTGAAGAATTTTTCCTAAGCTTTCTTTATATTAATTTAATTGTAAGGCTTCTCCAGTAGTAGAAGGTCAATGTGGATTTCTTTTTTTCCAATTTCAAAAACATGTTTCCTTTAGATTTCAATATATATTCTGTTCCTCTTTTTTTGGTCTTCTCATAATAGAAGAAAACAGAATGTAAGAAAAACATTATCTATAATTATCTTTAGAATAGCAATAGTATAAAGCCTTAATATGTTAAGAAACATTTTATGTGTCCTTTTATCTCTGGATTTTGCTTCTCTATTAAAAAGATTTTGTTGAAATACCATGCACAGGCCAAGAAATACACATAAGTGTATAGACAAAGGAGTTTTTTGTCCTCCAAGCACTGTCAAAACCAACACCCAAATTAAGAACAAAATGCTATGAGTACCCCAACTTGGGGTACTAGTAATGATGTGGATTTCCTATTCAAATACTAACAATGAATGCAGTTTAGCAGGCACAGTGTAAGGGATAAGCCCAGCTTCCTGATACATAGCATCACCCTTGTCTCCCACTCCATTTATATCACAATGATGCTAAGCTTCATTCGAGGAGAGGTCAGTGTGCTGGGTGAGTGTCATGAATGTTAACAGAAGTTCATAGATCACCCATTAAAAACTGAAACATAAGTCACTTTGTGTTCTACAACAATTTTAGAAACTCTAGTTTCTCTTCAAAATAAAGAACAAGTTTTTCAAAAGAAAGGCTAAACACACCATTTTTGAGTGGCCACATTCAAAAAGTTTTAATTCTTCCTAACCATTGAAATTAAGTTGGACCCATGTCTCTGTACAAAAAACAACAGAGTCTCTTGCAGAGAGCTACAACTTAGCAGCTGTTCTTGTTAAACTTGGCAGAGACCACTTCCTCCATCTCTTTCTCAGGATAGCCTAGTTCCCCTTTATATGCACAGGCATTCCTGTGCAGGATTCCTTGTCACAGCTCTGCCCTCAATCAATGTACCACCACGCAAGCCGACAAATAGACCACTGCTGAAAAGCTTAGTCTCAAGAGTGCTCAGAATTTTTTCAGGGGGGCTTTATTTCTTCTAGAAGCTTTACTGCTTTTGCCAGTCAAACTTAAATCTATAGTATATATAGAATTAATCTTGGGGTACGGTATAAAGAAGAAATAAATTTCATTACCCCCCACGGATATGCAAATTGGGCAGCAACATTAGCGAATAGTCAATTTTCTCTACTCTTCAGTACTAAAACTAAGTAAAATACTAATACTTCTTGTGCCAAAATTTTTCTTTCAAGAAAACTTTCCATTTCTTTTAAAAATCTATGTACCTAAAATGTCATTGTTCTTTTAATGTAAATAGAATTTGGAGTGATAATCTTTTCATTACCATTAACTGTTTTTTGATCAATCTTGCTAAAGTGATATATTTTATAATCTTTTGAAGAAAAGGATTTGACTTCATTAAGGTTCTATTTCTGCCTTCTTTATTCAGTTTACTTTGGTTTTATTAGACTTTTTTTTAGATTACTATAACATAAACTTATCATTAACAGCTATGTAAACATTTGACCTATTCCATTAGCACTTCTGTTCCATTGACCTATGTGTCAGCTTTTATGCTAGTATCATGCTGTGTTAATTAATATAGTTTTGTAGTATGCTTCAAAATCAAGTCTGGTGAAGTCTCCAGCTTTATTATTGCTATCATTATCAACATTATTTTGCTCAGCATCACTTTGCTATTTTGGGTGTTTCTGGTTCCATATGAATTTTAGGATTGTTTTTACTAATTCTGTAAGTAATATCATTGGTATTTTCATAAGGATTGCATTATGTCTATAGATTGCTTTAGTTATCATGGACATTTTAATGAAATTAATTCTTCCAATCTATGACCAAGAAGTATTTTCCATTTTTTATTTATTTATTTTATCAGTGTTTTATGATTTTACTTATAGATATCTTTCACTTTGATTAAATTTATTTTCAAGTATTTAGCTTTTTGTAGCTATTGTGAATGGGATTGCTTTCTTGATTACTTTTAATAATTTCCAACCCAATTTGTTTTTTAGTGCATTAATTGGATTTTCAGCTCCAGAATTTCTGGCTCTTTTTAATTTCTATATTTTTGTTGAATTTCTCATGAATATAATGTATTGTTTTCTTCATTTATTTATCTGTATTCTCTTGCATTTTTCATAGTTTTCTTAGGATGATTATTTTCAATTGTTTTTTGACCATTTCATAGATTTATTTCATATTTTGGGGGAATAAAATACTTCCTTGCTTCTTCATATTTTCTGAGTCTCTATTTCGCTGTCTGTTAATCTGATATGATCATCCCTTCTTCTTTATGGAGTATAAAACTTTTTTTGCTTTATATGGAATGTAGGGTTTCAGTTGGCTTTGGTTTCTTTGGCTTTGGTTCTAGTTGAGCCCTGAAGTGTAACTTCTGACTGATTTGTTTAGCTATGATCAATTTCTTCAGCAGCCACCATTGTCTAGTTGCACCTATTTGTGGAGGTAATAGTATGACTTTGAAGTTGATGTGGGCTTCCAAAGGTGTGGGTCTTTAGAAGCCAGAAAGTTGGCTATCAGTCACAAGAGGGTGATGATAACAGTCATATCTCTGGTGCTTTGGCACAGAGAGGAGGCTGTCCCCAATCCAAAATGGAAGCATGAATCATGCTGTGACTTGTGGCACAAATAGCTATGGCCATAAAATTGATGTGGATGACATCTTCCCCAGGTCCTCATGGTTGGACAGTGGTCACGTTGGGGCTTAGAGCATCAAAAGCCCCTGTCCAATTACTGGGTATGTGAAGATCTTGTTCAGGTCCCATGGGGTGAATACCAGTTACTCTGGGGATTGTGCACTGGGAGGTACAAACCAAGAGCAATGGAATGCAAATACGGTCTTCCCCAGGTCCCATACAGTGGATTTAGGTGACTCTGTGAAATATAACACAAATAGTCACAGTCACTAGCTACAGGGCAGAAAAGTTAACTTTTCCAGATCCCACAAGAAAATTGTAGGGGATGTGCCCTGGCAGCCACTTGGGCCTGCAGCAGTGTGAGTGACAGAGCCTTCCTCTGATCCCTCAAGGTAAGCACAGTGTTCCCAGGACTTACAAAGTCAACAGCTGCAGTCTCAGAGCTTTAGGATGCCGTGGAGACCTTATCCAGGTCCAATCTTTCATGCATAGTTATGCTGGGGATTGTGCCCTGGAAGGCTTGGGTTTGCAGCAATGAAATGCAGAGAGGGTCCTCCCCAGGTCTCACTGGATGGACTCAGGTGACTGTTGAATTATGCTTTAATATCCCCAGTCCCAGAGCTGAAGACCCACAGAGTAACTTACCGATGCCCCACAGGTTGATCACAGAAGATTAAGCACTAGCCTGTACAAGCCTAGATCATGGGATGCATATAAGGCTTTCCTAGACTCCATGTGTGAGCACGGGTGTCCCTTAGACATAAATTCACAGTTACAGGATGCAGTGGGGCCCTTTCCCAGGTCCTTCAAGGTGAACTCAGGTGACTTTGTGAAGTATTTCTCTATCAGTCTCAGTACCAGAGCTGTAGGGTTTCACATGGTGACTACAGTTTATACTGGGGATTGTGCACGGTTAGGTGCATGCCTGAAGCACAAAAATGCATATAGGACCTTCTGCATGTCCTGCAGGGGAGTGCAATTGTTCCTAGGACTTTTAAAACCAACAGTCACAGAAGACTCAGAGCTATAGGATGCAATGGGGGAGCCAGTGCTGTGGCACAGCAGGTTAAAGCCCTGGCCTGAAGCGCTGGCATCCCATGTGGGTGTCTGTTCTAGTCCCAGCTGCTTCTGTTCTGATCCAGCTCTCTGCTATGGCCTGGGAAAGCAGTAGAAGATGGCCCAAGTCCTTGGGCCCCTGCATCCACATGGGAGACCCAGAAGAAGTTCCTGGCTCCTGGCTTCAGATCAGTGCAGCTCCTACCGTTGCAGCCATATGGGGAGTGAACCAGTAGATGGAAGACCTTCTCTCTGTCTCTACCTTTCTCTCTAACTCTTTAAAATAAATAAAATAAATCTTTAAAAAATTTTTTTAAAAGTTTCAATGGGGTCCTTACCCAGTTCTCACAAGGTAAGTGCAGGTTATATTGGGGACAGAATGGCAGTTAACAGCCTAAAGCACAGGAATGCAGATAGGGCCATCCAGGACCCACTGGTAAGTATAAGTTACTTCAGGGATTGTAGCATCAACAACCACAGTCCCAGAGCTACAAGACACAAGGGGAACTTCCCCCAGTTCCCACATCATGCAAGGGTGGTGCTGGGGCCTGTGTCATGGCCACCAGCACCTAGTCCTAAGAGATGCAAAAGAGAGCTTCCTCAGGGCTGGTGTATCTGTTAGTTTTGGCACAGGGTCCCAAGAAGCTTAGGAAAACTTTCTTAGGTCTTGAAGAATAAGCAAATATGGTCCCAAGGCTTGTACCTACCTGTCTCACAGCTGCAGGATACAGAGGAGCCTGCTCCCACTCTGTTATGCACCCTGGCTCCTGGGTGCAGTGGGGGCTATTGGTAGCAACATGGCTGCCTGTTGCCCCCTAATAAAGAATACAGTTTGGTAGTACCTACGCCTGAGCAGCTGGGGTCTGTGGCTTTGGGAATGGAGGGAGGCAATGTGGGTTCCATTTTGGAGCAAATCAACCACTCAGAAGTTAACTTTCTAGACTGAATTTGAAGTCCACGAGGACTTTGGCTTCTCATGTAGTTAGGATTGCTAGCCTGCAGCAATGATAGGGCCTGAGGTTTCCTCTTCTCTTTTCAGTGCTTAGGTGGAGTGCCCCCAGACAGATGCTGTGGTGCACTTTGCTCCTCTGTGTACACTGGCTTTCTGAGTCTGTGCTGTGTAGAGTTCCTGCCGTTTCTTTAATGAAGTCCTCAGACTCCTGAAAATGCTGTCCTTCCTTGGTTGTTCCAGTTCTTCTCCGTGGTAGAGGCGAGTGCAGGGCTTTTCTGTTCAGTCATCTTGGATCTCCGCTATGATTCCCACTCATTTGTAGACATTTTCCTTCTGTTCTACAAGTTGTAGAATGTCTATTGATTCATATTCAAGTTTATAGCCTTATCATCTGTCAGCTTTTATCGGTCCTTAAACCCATTCGTGAATTTTGTACTTCAAATATTTACTTTTAAGTAGAATTTCCATTTTGTCTTTTTAAAATGACATTCATTTCTCTGCTGAGATTCCTCATCTATTCAGCAGCTGAATTAAAGGGAATTAAAGGAATTAAAGGCAATCCATTCTGGATTCTGCAATTAAAATCCCTTTTCATTAGAAAACATTTAAATGTCAATTCCTATCACCCCTGTGATGGGCAATAATTCAAATATTTCCTTTTCATTTTCAGCCTGCAAGCTGTGGGATTTTGTTGTTTGTTTGTTTGTTTGTTTTTGCCATCATTTCTTGGAATGTCCCCTGTGGATTCACAGTTTATGTTTATCCAAAGATATGAGAGAAGTTATGCAGATTTTGAGTCTTTTCTCTTTTATGGTATTTCCTCCCTTAATTTCTACTAGTTGGCAGTTTCAAGCTTAAACTATGACAAGTGTGGCATTCTGCTTGATATTTACTCCCCTGTACCACATACAAACACTAGTTATTTTTTCTCATTGACAGGCCTGGGGTGCAATGTCAGAAGCACCAGGTTTAGACACAGTGCTAGAGTAAACAGCACTGACCTACAGAATGAAGGCTAAAATGTTTCTGATAGCAAACCTTACTCAGCCCACAGTTGGATATGGAAGAGAAGCCAGCAGCTTCTGAGTGAGGAATCTTTATATTTATGTATCAGTTAGTACAAATTAAATAAATGGTAGGAGGCACTTCATCCTACTATTATAAAATATTAGATGCAAAAAAGAATACTTTAGTTGCTTCAAACCTGATACTTGTCCATCACAGAGGTGATAGAGAAAATCTAGTTGTATTCCTTTCATTAAAAAACTTCAAAATCTAACAGGGACTCTTGGGAAGATGGACCTCTTAGAGAGGACTACTGAAATCATGGAGCCTGCCACCCATATCATACTTCTACCTTAATCTTATGAAGGGAATCTTACCAGGGGAGAGTAACAGCCTGGACCCAGTCCCCAGCCAGTGACTGATGGAGCTGGAGCAGACCCAGATCTCCTTACTGCATCCTCTGCAATGCTAGGTACATTTTTACTGCATTGTGAGCTTCCATTAATCTCTGAGACTTTGGAAAACATCCAATCCATAAACTGCTTTAAATTGATAAAGGATTTTTAACAATCCTAAAATACATACATGGTGATTTTGAACATAATCACTGTTCAGTTATCTATGAACAAAATCTCTAGAAAAATCATTGGCTCTGTGAAATCATATAATTTAACAAATATGGTATTTTAGTCTCTGGGAATCTCTATTTAAATTTAGTTTTTTCCTACAGCCATGTGTCTTTAAACTGGAAAACATGCAATATAAATCATTTAGTTAAATCCCTTCACTTTTAGCCAGTTTTGTTGGTGTTGCTGTTAAATATAGATAAACAGTGACACCTAGTGGCAAAACTGTTAGTCTCTGTAAGGCATAAAAAAATGAAATACAGTGAGATGTAATGATCATATACTTCCATGAAATATGTCTAAATAGAGGTGGAATGCTATTGTCTGCTGTTGTGAAATTAAGTACTATTGGTTAATTTTAGTTACAGTTACTGTTTTTCACTTTCATTATATTTCAAAAATTAATTGGAGCATGTCTTGTAGGGCAGTTAAGAAGCCACTTAGGACCCCTGCATCCCACATTGGATTGCCTGTCTCAGCTCCTCTGCTTCCAATCCAGTTACCTGCTAATGCACACCCAGGGAGACAGCTGATGACAGCTCAAGTACATGGGTCCCTGCCACCCACAGGGGAGAACCAGGATTAGGTTCTGGGCTCCTGGCTTTGGCCTGGCTTAGTGCTGGCTACTGCAGGCGTTTGGGGAATATTCCAGGAGACAGATCTTTCTTGTTTTCTCGTTCTCTTTTCCCCCTCCACATTCTATTGTCCTAATTTTACTGCTTCCTGATTTGTATTTATGTTTTCAGACAGTAAAATTTTTAATAAAAATAAATCTATAAAAGAAAAAAGCATACTTATAAGTATAAACTAGAATGCAAAAATAACTGACCTTAAACTACATTTTTTTTGCTAACACGACTCCAGCAAAATCCAGAACACAATCCACATATCTAGGTTTGTAGATTGACCCATATATATTTTATGAGAGAACCAGTAAGAAAGGATTTCTTTGCTCAATAAATATCACCATTCCAGGAGACATATGGTAAGGCTATTAAAACTTCTCAAAAATCTTAAATATTGTTATAGTATGTGCTTTTCTTCATAAAATCCATAACCAAATAAAAATTTGAAATTGTCACTTCACTTTTATTGATTTTATAAAACATCTCTAAATTTTTGTGTTTATAAGTGATAAAAATTAAGTCTCCCTAGAGCACTCACTGAAATGATTTCAAGACACATATTTTCATATTTTATATTAAATATATGGTGATCTTGCTTATGACACACAACCAATCCACTGCTGAATTTGAATATTTATTCTTAATTTAGTCCAAGTTTACATTTTCTAAGAGATCATTTTGTAAGACTACTTTCTCATTATCCCTTTCACCAGCAATCACAGGTCATTTTTTACAGGTCTATTTCCAACAAAATAAAGGAGCTTGCTATCACATAAGTTATTAATAAAAAAGAAAATGCTAAAGGGATAGGTATTTGGCAAAGCCATTAAAATGCCACTTGGGATACCTATCTCCAATATCACAGCGCCTGGGTTGGAGTCTTGGCTCTGTTCCTGAATCCAGCTTCCTGCTATCATGCACCCGGGGAAGCCACAGATGATGACTCAAGTCCTAGGGTCCTTGCTACACAAATGGTAGATCTGGAGTGAGCTCCTGGCTCCCTACTTCAGCCTGGACCAGCCCTGGCTGTTTCTGGCATCTGGAGATGGAAACAGCAGATGTGAGATCTGTCTCCCTGCCTTTCAAGCAAATAAAGTAACTAAATTTTTTAAACTGCTAATTCCACTAACTTTGTGTGTGTGTGTGTACGCTCATGTACATGCAAACATATAACATAAATATCAAGGATCTTCTATATTCGATGAAAATTTCTTTGAATCATTGATAGGATTTGAAAAACACTCCAAAAGGAGCATATTTATAGGCAGGTACTACCTGGGAATCATACTATGTAGGTGGTCAGTTATGAGTGTGAATTCTGCTGTGAGTTAACAGATGCCATCACCGTGTTTTGAAAATATAGTATAGTATTGTAAATATAAACTTGAGATTGACTTAGAGAAAAACAAACAGCAAGTTACAACAGCAATAGAAGATGACTACTTAAGATTTTGCTCTTGATGTCAATTAGATATAAGAAAATTAATTATGACCTTGATAGTATTTTGTTAACTGTGTTTAGTTGAAATGGTCATTTCAACTGTTGGAGTTATTTTGCTGAACCTATTTATAAATAGATAGAATTTCGCCGGCGCCGCGGCTCACTAGGCTAATCCTCCGCCTAGTGGCGCCGGCACACCGGGTTCTAGTCCCGGTCGGGGCTCCGGATTCTGTCCCGGTTGCCCCTCTTCCAGGCCAGCCCTCTGCTGTGGCCAGGGAGTGCAGTGGAGGATGGCCCAGGTGCTTGGGCCCTGCACCCCATGGGAGACCAGGAAAAGCACCTGGCTCCTGGCTCCTGCCATCGGATCAGCGTGGTGCGCCGGCCGCAGCGCACCGGCCACGGCGGCCATTGGAGGGTGAACCAACGGCAAAAAGGAAGACCTTTCTCTCTGTCTCTCTCTCTCTCACTGTCCACTCTGCCTGTCAAAAAATAAAAAAAAAAAAAATAAAAAAAATAAAAAAAAAAAAATAAAAAAAATAAAAAATATAAATAGATAGAATTTCATCTTGGAAAACTACTACTTAGAGTTTTTTTTTTAATGATGTCTAAGTGGTTTGGGAGGGGATCATTCTTTTTTTTTTATTTTATTTTAATTGACAGGTAGAGTTAGACAGTGAGAAAGAGACAGAGAGAAAGGTCTTCCTTCCCTTGGTTCACTCCCCAAATGGCCGCTATGGCCAGGGCTATGCCAATCCGAAGCCAGGAGCCAGGTGTTTCCTTCTGGTCACCCACGTGGGTGCAGGTGCCCAAGCACTTGGGCCATCCTCCACTGCCTTCCTGGGCCACAGCAGAGAGCTAGACTGAAAGAGGAGCAACCGGGACTAGAACCCGGTGCCCATACGGGATGCCAGCACTGCAGGTGGAGGATTAGCCAAGTGAGCCACGGCACTGGCCCCAGAGTTTTTAATTTCTAGACTTCTGTTTCCAACTAAATGATTTAATTATTGAGTAATAATAATCATTAAGGTCACTCAGTTTCCCTGGGATATTAACATAACAAAGAGTAGTTAAAATATACTAACGTTTGATTTAACCACTATTATTTTAACTCTAAGAATATATTCAGAATGAATTATCCCACTTTTTTAATGTTCTAGTTACACCCACAAAACCACCATTCATAAGCAAGTCACAGGATTATGTAACAGACAACTATAACCAGAACACATGAATATGTTACCATTCTACTAAAGCTAAGACAACCACTACAAAGTATTGGAGTGTGTATATTAAATGTTTATTTTGATGACATAATATTGACTATAACTTTTAATTAAGGACTATGTCTATGCTTAGCAAAACTAAAATTCATATTAGTACCTACAGGCCCTGAAACATTTCTCTATATGATTGATGAAATATTAATTATAATGTTTATATACATTTCTGTTTTCTAGATAACAAAAGTGGCAGCAACAAAAGATCACAGTAATAGAAACAGCAGCTGATATTTATTGAGCACTCTGCACCACTCATTGCTCTAACATCTTTGTAGTAATATATTGTTAATAAACACCCTGGAGATTATATGAAATGAAGATGAGAAAAAGATGTAAGTGGCCAAGATCACATAAGTGTTAAGCACTATGGGACAGAGATAGAGGTCACTGTATAAGAGGACACAGATAGTGATAGAGGGAAGGCATTCAAGGTGACATGGGTAGTAAGTGGTGAAATAGGTCCCCAAGGTCAGATGGATGGGAAATGGCAGCAGTTACATGCCCAAACTTAGAAAGATACTAAGTGGTAGTTTATATGTCCAAGGTAACACAGAGGATAAGCAACTAGTTATTCAAGAGGCAATAATAGTAAAGGTATTTACCGTGGTGGTAGAAAGTGGTTGAAGTTATTTGTCTAAGATCCCATAGATGATAAATGGTATCTCCCTCTAGCTTCAGTTTTGTCAGTAGTAAACTGAGGGTTTTAGTCTGTCTGGCTGACTATGGAGTACACCTCTACTTGCTTCAAACCTGGGTGTACTTTTCTGATATAACAGAATTGTAGCTGGCATGACTACCTAACCAGGTCTTTATTTCTCATTGCTCCTTGTATGTAGGTGTAGCTTGGTGATTGAGTTCTTGCTAATAGAATGTCAGCAGTAACGACACTGATCACTTTCCAGGCTTGCATGTTCCCTTTTCATAAACTTAGAGAGAAGGTGGGTGAGGACAATGCCTGAGGTTATCACCCAAAAACAAAACAGCAGGAAGCAGGTTCTCTAATGGATATCATGCAGCAGAACTGGGTGACAACCTAGAATGCTAACCTATACCGTCACATGAGAAAAGTTTATTTTTTTCTCTAAGCTATTTACTTATCATCTTTGTTACAGCAGTCAAATCTTCCATTAACTAACATAGTGAACTTGCAGAGGCATAAAGTTCTGAAATGCTTAACGTTTATATAGATACCAAGTTAGTAATGTTATACCCATCAATTTAAAAATATATGAATATATGAAGCAATAAATGGTTCGATAAAACAGGAATCTCTCATCTTCCTTTCTATGTTATTTTGCAATGTCTCCCACCTCTGATATTTAGTTCCCTGGCCTCTAATACTTTTATCTTTCTATACTTCATGGCCTCACTAAATATTACCTTAGCATCTCCTATGGTATTTTCTTAGGCTTTTAATCTACATCATGGTGGCAAATGAAAACTGTAATAAAGAGATCATGGTATTTATTATGGCTAATAAACTGGGCTGTATCAATCTTCTAGTACTTGAATACATTTATTTTCAGAATCCATAGGTAAATAGAAAGAGATTTTCTAGTTTCAGTGCTGTGGCATAGCAGGTAAAGCCACTGCCTGCAGTACCAGCATCCCATATGGGGGCCAGTTCAAGTCTCGGCTGCTCCACTTCCTACCCAGCTCTCTGCTACGGCCTGGGAAAGCAGTGGAAGATGGCCCAAGTTCTTGGGCTCCTGTACCCGCATGGGAGACCCAGAAGAAGCTCCTGGCTTTGGATCGGCACAGCTCCAGCCATTTTGGCCAATTGGGGAGTGAACCAGAGGATGGAAGACCTTCCTCTCTCTCTGCCTCTCCTTTTCTCTTTGTGTAACCCTTTCAAATAAATAAATCTTTTTAAAATGTTTATTATTTTTTATTTTTTTAAGATTTTTAAAAATTATTTATTTATTTGAAAGTCAGAGTTACACAGAGAGAGAAAAGGCAGAGAGAGAGAGGTCTTCCATCCGCTGGTTCACTCCCCAATTGGCCGAAACGGCCGGAGCTGTGAGGATCCAAAGCCAGGAGCCAGGAGCTTCTTCTGGGTCTACCAGGTGGGTGCAGGGGCCCAAGGACATGGGCCATCTTCTACTGCTTTCCTAGGCCATAGAAGAGAGCCAGATCAGAAGTGGAGCAGCCAGGTCTTGAACTGGCGCCCATATTGAATGATGGCGCTTCAGGCCAGGATGTTAACCCACTGCGCCACAGCATCGGCCCCATAAATAAATCTTTAAAAAAAAAAAAGGAGGTTTTCCTTCTATAATACCTATCACCTTAAGTTTTAATGAATATGAAAGAAGAACAAATATTGTGGAAATAAATCAACTCATCCTTCATCAAAATAGCAGCTTCCAGTAAGTAGTATGCTGGATAATTTATATTATCAAAATATCTTTAATATTTTCTTGTTGAAAACAGTTGTGTAGTAATTATTTCCATTTTGGCAAGATGGAGGTAAGTCTCCCAGCATGTCACATATTGCCTAATGGTGGTAGTTCCACTTAACCCACAAATATTTTGAAGTAGTAAGTGTCCCACTGATCAGGGTGGCTGAGGAGGAGGGGCCAGAAAATGTTAAGACACAATTCTTATTTCCTAGAAGTATCCAATTCATCTGGGGAAAGGAAGTTAGCACATTTGATTTCAAAATGTGAAAGAAATCCATAGAAAGAAAAATGAATACATGCTGAAATGACTGAGGGAAATTTTCCAGAATAGGAACATCTTATTTTGAATTTTGATTGGCAGGTGAAAGACTGTTCTCAAGATGGGGAAAAAGCAGAAATACTAAAGTTTAATAAAATAATGAGACATTTCCAAGCCAGCAGAAGTAAAGAAGTATGGCTGACTGGAACAAAATTAAAGTTGGAAAGACAAGATGTTGCTAGATTATTCAAGACTTTGAAATGTGATTTGAAATATGGTTGCTATATTTGACTATATTGACCACTATACTTGATACTATTTAATGTGTAAATATTTGAAACAGCAATAAATACACATTCAATTTATTTATGTTTATATATTTATTATGTTCCTTTCAAAAATAAAATGTCACGAAGCTTCACCCAAATCAAAGGAGAGGGGAAACAGATCTGTGTCTTGATAAGAAAAAGTGCAAAGTTGAATTGAGAAGGATGCAGGGGTGGGGAGGAATAGAAAATTTTCAACATCTTTTAAAATCTTGTTGAGAAGAATAAAAAATAAGAGAACATCAATAATGAGTCTGTGGTCTCTTGACTGAAAAGTTTGGTGGACTATGTTACCATTTACAAAGACAGGCCCAGTAGGCCCCCTATACTCGTGTTCCCCAGAAGAATGAATAAAATTTCCATGCATACTTCCAGTAGTCTAGAAGATAAATTTATACAAATGACATAATAGTACATGAAGAACTGTGTCAGAATATTCAGTGTAAGGCTCAATTTAAAAGAAAAGTTTTTACTGAAGACTGTATAGCTTGTGGTGCAACAGCAGAATCCACTAAACTTTCATAGCAAATACTTCCAGAATGTGTGGAAATAAGTCATGATTTCCTTTGAGATCTGAAGCTATATAAAGTTCAGCCTCACATCTGTCAAATCAATCTTTTTGTGGGAATTCACTAAAATGAAACCATTGTCAAGCATGCTATATAACTGGCTCTATATTCACCATGTTCTGCTATGTTTAAATCAAGCTGAAGGTCCTCCTTGGAATAGGAAATTCTATGTGCGATTTTGCAGAAAAACTGTCTTTGTCAAGAGGGGAAATGACTGAAGGCATGCATTGTCACAAACTAGGACACACTATTGTATGATGAAAGGAAGTAAAAGAAATTGTCATGGTTAATCAACATGTATTATTGGCTCAGTGCAAAGGAGTATTTTAGACTATCATTTGCTTTTATAATCAGGATTCCACTTTTGAGCTGAACTTGCTTCTGGTCCTTGATTCCCATACTACATGTAAGTTTTCCTTGGCCAAATAAAATTAAGTCAAAATAGACCTAAATAAATGTACAACCATAACTATTATTCACTATTCTAGAATCCAATTTTGTTTATTCATTATGGTAGGCAAAATAATGCCCCCGCCCAAAATTTGTTCAGATTCCAATGTTCAGACACAATTCTTATTTCCTAGAAGTATCCAATTCATCTGGGGATCATTCAATTTGTTCAGATTCAGATATGTGAATATGTTGCATTATATGGCAAGAGAGAGTTATGGTTGCAGATGGAAAAAACGTTGCTAATTGGCTGAAGTTAAAATAAGGATATTATCCTAGATATCCAGGTGGGTTCAATGTAATCATAGGGGCACCTTAAATGGGAAGAAGGAGGCAAGAGAATCAAAAACAGAGAATGGAATTATTGAGAAAGATTTGCAAGCTCTGAAGATTAAGAAAACTTAAAAGCTGTAGAGTAAGAAAATAGACTCTCCTTTAAAGCCTATGGAAGGCAATGGAGCCCTGTAAACACCTTGGTTTTACCCCAAAAAATCTCATTCAGATTTTGATCCCAGAATTGCAAAATAACTTGTCTTATGCCATTAAGTTTGTAGTTAACTTTTATAATAACAGGAAATTAATAAAATTAAATATAATACTAATATAGTAATTGATATAAATTTCTTAAGGGAAACCACTTAAGGTAGAATAAGTAGCAAGTAGAAGGTTCAGAGGTAAGAGGTTGGTGTGACTAAAGTTGAGTGAAAAAAGCAAGGAAGCCATTGCAATCCATAAGTCGTACTTTGGAAATTTATATGCATTAAATAAAAGTTTAAAAAAAAAAAAAAAAGCAAGGAGCGGCGGCGCCGCGGCTCACTAGGCTAATCCTCCACCTTGCAGAGCCGGCACACCGGGTTCTAGTCCCGGTCGGGGCGCCAGATTCTGTCCCGTTTGCCCCTCTTCCAGGCCAGCTCTCTGCTGTGGCCCGGGAGTACAGTGGAGGATGGCCCAAGTACTTGGGCCCTGCACCCCATGGGAGACCAGGAGAAGCACCTGGATCCTGCCATCGGATCAGCGCAGTGCGCCGGCCGCAGCGCGCAGGCCGTGGCGGCCATTGGAGGGTGAACCAACGGAAAAAAGAAGACCTTTCTCTTTGTCTCTCTCTCTCACTGTCCATTCTGCCTGTCAAAAAAAAAAAAAAAAAAAAAAAAAGAGAGAGAGAAGAGAAGCAAGGAGGAACAGAAGATGTAATCAAAGATGGTAAGGGAGGGAGGTGCTGATCATATATGACCTTGTAGATGACAGTCAGGTCTTTGGACTTTGGTCCTGAGAAGCAAATGGAGTTTTAGTTCAGGGGCAATGTTCATGTTGGGCTTAATATGCTGAGAACAATCTGAAGAGAGGAAACAGGGAGACTGGTTAGAAAACCTCTTCAATAATCCAACAACAAAAGCTGACAATGAGGACAAGTGTACTAAAAGTAGAGGAAAGAAAATTATGACAGTCTCGATATATTTTGATATGGAGTCAACAAGATCTGTAGATAGATTGAACATGGGTGTAAGAGAAAAATACAGCAAGTTTTAAAGCCTGGGAAACTAGAAAGTAAAGCTGTCATTAGTTTATGGGAGGAAGAGGTTTGGTGAGAAACATTAGTAGCATAAATTTGGGCATAGTAAGTCTGTTATTCCTATAAGACATCCATGTGTACATGTCAAGTAGGAAGTTGAATATATCATACAAAAGTTTGAAGGAAGAATCTGGGCTAGAGAAATAAATTTAAAGTCACTAACACATGAATTCAGTATATTTGATTCCCAGCTCCTAACTACTGGGACCAACTCTGTTCCATTTCTGCATTTCTCAGATTATCTTTTCAAAGATGTTTATTTAGCAGATATCCTTAGAAACAAGAGTATCTCTCCCCCTAGGTCAGAGAACAGATTTGTCTCCAGATCAAGATAAAAAGATAGTGACTCTGTTGGGGGCAAAGATTTAACACACTGCCTTGCAGCTTAAAGCTCCTTATAAGATTGGTTTTCTAATTACAGTGTTACTCAGCTGTGACACAAACCCATTGTGCGTGCAGTGTCCACAAAGGCCCAGTATGCTTCAATCATAGGACACAAAGGGAGGGCAAGGGCAACACTGTCATCACAAAGCACATGCTGCCTAATGTCTTAGACTAGCAACCTGTCTAAATCCACTTAGGCCCATTGTTTCTTTACCAGCCAAACTTTGGAGGAGTAGTAGCTGCTGTTTAGGGACTGCTTGGCCATTTAATAAATAACATAATATTTGATGCTAACTTGAAAGAAAGAGGAAGTTAACAAGCAAGAGATGGGAGGAGACAGAGAGAATGGAGGAGACAGACAGATATAACAGACTATATATAGGTGAGGAAGAGCATAAACATATAGGAAACCAAACCACTTTGTATCTAGACTTCTGCTTGAGACTCAAACCCAATCTCTCTCTCAGTATCACTATTGTTTATGTTAAACTGAGAGGGGACAGCATTGGGGCATAGTGGGTTAGGCTGCCACCTGCAATGCAGGCATCCCAAATAGACACAAGTCTGAGTCCCAGTTGCTCCACTTCAGATCAGCTCGCATCTGGGAAAGCAGTGGAAGATGGTCCAAGTACTCAGGCTCCTGCACCCATGTGGGAGAAGCTTCTGGCTCCAGTCTGGCCCAGTCCTGGCCATTGTGGACATTTGGGGAGTGAACCAATGGACAGATCTCTCTCTCTCTCTCTCTCTGCTTTTCCTTTTCTCTCTGTAACTCTGCCTTTAAAATAAGTAAGTAAATCTTAAAAAAAAAAAAAAAAAGGGAGGGGGTAGCATTGTGGCACAGCAGGTCAAGCCTCTGCCTGAAAAGCCTGCATCCCACATGGCCGCTGGTTTGAGATCTAGCTGCTCCACTTCTGAACCAGCTCCCTGCTGATACTACTGGGACAGCAATGGAAGATGGCCCAAGTGCTAGGGCCTCTTCACCTACATGGGAGACCTGGAAGAAGATTCAGGTTCCAGGTTTGGCCTGGCCCAGCCCCTGACATTGTGGCTATTTGGGGAGTGAACCAGCTGATGGAAGATCTTTCTCTCTCTCTCTTTTCTCCTTCTTCTCCTCCTCCTCTCCCTCTAGCTCTGAATTTCAAATAAATAAAAAAATAAATCTTCTTAAAAATCTGAGAATAAATAATCCCATTGAGGTACAGGTGAACTGAGTCAGAGAAAGAGTCACCAATTTCTTTTATTTTTTATTTTTTTTATTTATTTTATTTTATTTATTTTTTTGACAGGCAGAGTGGACAGTGAGAGAGAGAGACAAAGAGAAAGGTCTTCTTTTTTCCGTTGGTTCACCCTCTAATGGCCGCCACGGCCTGTGCACTGCGGCCGGCGCACTAGCTGATCCGAAGGCAGGAGCCAGGTGCTTCTCCTGGTCTCCCATGGGGTGCAGGGCCCAAGCACTTGGGCCATCCTCCACTGCACTCCCAGGCCATAGCAGAGAGCTGGCCTGGAAGAGGGGCAACCGGAACAGAATCTGGTGCCCCGACCGGGACTAGAACCCGGCGTGCCTGCACCGCTAGGCGGAGGATTAGCCTATTGAGCCACGGTGCCGGCCAGAGTCACCAATTTCACTCTCAGGGTAATAAAAACTATCTCACTGAAACTAAACACAGTCAAAGCACAGACTGCTTATAGTGCAAGAGTAAGACTGAAGGAGATGGGAATAAAAGCATTACAGACAGGATATCAGCAGGGGCCTTCTATACTCTTTTTTGAAGGAAGTTGAACTTTGTCTTGGGAGTTAATAGGACTCACTGAAAATTCTGTAGGAAGAACAGAACACACTCTTTCTGGAAATTTAAAAATAAGTTCTGATACCAGAAAAAAAGTTGAACTGAAGGAGAAGAGCTGAGACGGATGTAGATAAACCAGTCAGATCTTTGTTGCACCAATCCATTCAAGAAATGATAGAACCCAGTGCAAACACATTAGCAAAGGAAATTTGCTAATACATGAAGGTAGCAGAGTTCAGGTATATTTAGGGGATAAATCAATTGGCCTTCATTTTCAACACAATTCCAATTGTAAGATTAATGTGAGGTTATATTCTTATATAAAATGAGTGGAGATATACGTAGATCTACAGAAAGATTTATCAGGAAGTACTAGCTGATGTGATAATTGAGACTGAAGAGTGCTATAATCTTCCCTTAGTAGTCTTAGAGTCATTTCAGCTGGAAACTGAGAAGGATAGTTATTTAGTTCTAGTACAAATACCAAAGCTTGAGGACTAGGGCAACCAGTGGTAGAAGTCCCATTCTGAGACTGAGGTCTGGAAACAAGGAGTACTGATATTCAAAGGTAGGAGAAGATGGATAGCACAGTTCAAGCAGATGGAGAAAAAATTCACATCTGTCTTTTGTTGTAGTCACACTCTCATAGGATTAAGTGGTGCCTACCACATTGATAACGGTCATCTTCCTTAATCAGGATACTAATTCAAATGCTAATGTCTTCTACAAATACCCTAAAAGTCACTCCCAGAAATACTGTTTTATGAAATGTCTGGGCAGTCCTAAACACAGTCAAGTTGACACTTAAAATTAGACATCACAGGAGCAAGCATTTGGTGCAGTGGTTAAGATGCCACCTGAGGCAACTGCATCACATATCATAGTGCCTCGGGTGGAGTCCTAGCTCTGCATGTGATTCCAGCTTCCTGCTAATGTGCATCTTGGGAAGCAGCAGGTGATGGCTCAAGGGAGCAGCCCCTAGCTGCAGGCTGGCCAAACCCTGGCTGTTGCAGGCATTTGAGAACTGACCCAGGGAATGGGAGATGTCTCCCCTTCCTACCTTTCTCCTGTCCCTTCCCCTCTGCCTTTCAAATAAATTTAATAAATTTATCAATTAATTGTCAAAGCACACTTGCTACATCCTTATCAAAACTCTCTGACTTCACCATGTAGCTACTCTCTTTCAGTCTCAAGTAGTAGCCTTGAGCATCACATCTTTAAACAGCAATGTCCATAATAGGGAGGAAAGGAAGAAGCCTTCTTGCACAAGTATCATTTTGTCTTATAATCAGAGTTGAAGACTTTTTAGCAGCTCTCTCCTAATGTTCCATTCATGACAACTGGGCTAAGTGTCCATATGTTAAACATAAGAAAAATTGGAACATTCCAATCTGGCCCTTCTAGCCTTTACAAGTTGGTAGGAGGTTTCAAAGGTAAGTGAGAAATGGCTGGGATTGATTGTTGAAGAAACAAGCAATAGTGTCTCCTACGGTAGTTGATGAGATGGTGTTAGAAAAAAAAAATAGAATAAATCAAAATAACTACTGTTACATCTGACTTGGAGCATTGACCAGTTAGTATTGTCATTCACTGAACTATATAATGGAAGAGGAATGGTTTTAGGAGACAGAGTGATGAGATTTCTTCGAACACTTCTGAATATCCACTTGGAAAGCTCAGAGTTAAATTTCATGAGAATACAGAGCTCAATATTGAGAGATGAACTAGCTGTAAACTATAGGTCTAAACTGTAGGACAATATAATATAAGTCACATAGGAGAAGTGTTTGTACAGAGAATGTATAAAGTGACCAAAAAGATTCAAAGGAAGCCTGGAAAGTGAAGTACATTTAAAAGACTATAAAGGAAAACACAAGAAAGAAAGCAGCAGAGGACAATATTTGGTATTAAATGCTTCCCAGATATCAAATAAGAGAGGGAGTGCCTATTAATTTAAGCAACAAATACACTGTGGTGACCATTGCTAACAAAGAGAAATATCTGGAAAGGCAGTTGTGGATAACATTGCCATTATTTGGTTATTTATTATTCTGTTAATGTTTGAAGGAAGGCAATGTGAGCCAATGGGGAGAATACAAGGGAATAGGAGTGTTATGGCTATAAAATTCTAATTTCCAATTATCAGGAAGTACCGCAATGGTAAAAGGAAGACCTTTCTCTCTATCTCTCTCTCTCTCACTGTCCACTCTGCCTGTGGAAGGAAGGAAGGAAGGAAGGAAGGAAGGAAGGAAGGAAGGAAGGAAGGAAGGAAGGAAGGAAGGAAATGTTGTTCAGAGAAAAGCAGAATTCCATGCATTGTTCAGAGAAAAGCAGTGTTAATGACCTGAGTCGGAGTCCCGTCTATGCAGAAAAGTTAATATTAAGGAAAAGAGTCCTGAATTTTTTTCATATTTCTATTTTGTGTTTTTCTTTTTGAGTGCTCCAGCCCTTTAAATCTAGCAAATGAAAATGTATAGTTTAATATTATAGTAAACTTCAGCTTAATGGATTTTTCAGTCTTTGCTATTTGTTATTGCCGTTCTAAAGATGGTCATCCACAGGGCCAGCACTGTGGCGTAGTGGGTAAAGCCACCACCTGCAGGGCCAGCATCCTAAATGGGTGTCAGTTCGAGTCCTGGCTGATCCACTTCCTATCCGGCTCTCTGCTATGGCCTGGGAAAGCACTGGAGGATGCCCAAGTCCTTGGATCCCTGCACCTGTGTGGAAGATCGGGAAGAAGCTCCTGGCTCCTGGCTTTGGATATGCCCAGTTTCCAGCCATTGTGGCCATCTGAAGAAAGAACCAACAGATGGAAGACCTCTCTCTCCCTCCCTCCTTCCCTCTACTCCTCTCTCTGTGTAACTCTGACTTTCAAATAAATAAATAAATCTTAAAAAAGATGGTCATTCAGAATTATTCGCTATCTATAAAGAAGGATTGGAAAAACAAACCTCACAGTTGGTAAGAAAACCAACTGGATCTTTATTAATTTAAATTATGCCCTCTACTGTATAAATGTAGCACAGCAGCTCACGTTTTAAATTGAAATAAATACACCTAAATACACCAAGTGTCAGGCTCTATTGCAAGTGCTAAGGATTAGCTATAGACAAGATTTACATGGTCCCTATCTTCCTGAAGACTATTTAGGACTTACTTTCACTGTTCTAGAAGTTCAAATTCCATTTCAAAATCTCCCTGAATGAAGATTAAGCATTTCATTATATAGTACAGTTTTGTCAGCTAAAAGGAAATATCACCAATAATTTATTTGGCTTACAACCTTAAATTATTGATCATGTTTGCCTCTAAGCTATTCCTCATGGTTTCTAGTGGTAAAAAATTTAAATTACCACATTTAGTTTTATAGCTATGGCTTGCAAAGACAAATTCTTCCATATAATATATTGTGAATGCTTACATCTAAAGATCTTATTTAATCTTACTGTTGTCATTGAGAAGCCTCTAAGGCTATAATTTCATAGTTTATGATCCCAGGAAAACTTTCTCTATTAAATTATAGGCAAGAGACAGTGCTTTATTTTCTGTTACTAAAATTTAAATTCCCCAAATTTCATTATATATTCTTACCATCTGCATCTTTATTACTCTTGGATAAAGAAATCTTCTGAAAATCTCAGTGATAATATAAATTTCTCAGATTTTACTATCTGGTTTTTATGGCTTTCAAGAACAAAAGTTCTTGTTTTAATTTAAAGATATATAGTGACTGAATCATGATGGCTGTAAGTAGATAGTATATTATGTAGCCTAGGATAAAAACTTCCTTTAATAATAAATGCAAATGTAAGATGTCAATTATGGTTGGGCATATTTGATAAAAATTTATTGTAATGAAACACTTAAGTAATAACTATCCATTCCAGCTTTTTATTACACAGATGAGACAAAGAAAACTGCTTCACCTTTAACAGTTAAGTCATTATACCTCTGTATAGGAGCCTTTTCCTTCATTCATAAGCATGAAGAGCACAACATTATTAACTTAATCAAGTGCCCTCTTACTGTGATAAGCCTTGCTTCTACTTCACTGTTTGGGAAGAGGAAGGTAACTGGTTAGGTCAGGCCTATGAATTTTGAGTTTAGTCATTCCTTTAACTTTATGAAACCCCAAATTCCCTGAAAAAATATAATTTTTATAAATATAAATAAATAAAAATAATAAAATAGAAATAAAACTTTTCAAATGTTTCTTTAAATCAAGTTTCCCAATATCTCCTTAAAACTAAGGCTGACTTGAAACCCCACTTTCATTCAAAATCCAAAAGCCTGCATTTGCCTTCATTAACTGTATATTTTCGTTTCTTAAAAAAATGATTTACTTATTTGAGAGGCAGAGTTACAAACAGATGGAGAGACAGAGAGAAAGGTCTTCCATCTGCTGGTTCACTCTCCAAATGGCCGCAATGGCTGGAGCTAGGCTGATCTGAAGCCAGGAGCCAGGAGCTTCCTCCTGGTCTCCCATGTGGGTACAGGGGCCCTTGTGCTTGGGCCATCTTCCATTGCTTTCCCAGGCCATAGCAGGTAGCTGGATCAGAAGAGTGGCAGCTGGAACATGAACCAGAGCCCGTATGGGATGCCAGCACTGCAGGCAGAGGATTAACCTCGGCCAATTGGGGATAGAAGACTTTCACTCTCTACCTATCTTCTCTCTGTGTAACTCTGACTTTCAAATAATAATAAATAAATCTTTTGAAAAAATGATCCCAAACACAGAGACTTTCTGCCTATCATAAATTACAATTGTATAGCCAGTATAGGTCATCCATATTTAGGCACTCCACATTGTGTCCCTTGCCCGTGGAGATCCAAGTCACGAGCCAAGGAACCTGGTCTGACAAATATGTGATCCTACATTATACATAGGTTGAGGCATCACCTTTCCATAGGAGTATGAAACTTATCTTAGCAGATATACACCAACATCTCTGAGAGTCTTATCATGTACAAAGGTTGAGGGAAACAACAAGTGATCCCATTTCTTCTACAATGTATTTTAGCAGATGATTAGGTAGTACTTTCTATAAGAATGGTGTGCAATAAGCCACGCCAAAGCTCAGATAAATTTGAAAGGGAGCAAATAAAAGAAGCTAGAGAAGTGAGGCCATTTTGCGATCACTATGCCACACGATGTCTAGTAATGATAGTTTTAACTCCTTTATGAATCAAATCTGACCTTATTTTTCCTCTTACTCCACATCTGAACATGGAAAACTAAAACACAAACACATAAACATATAAAATTTCTGAGTAGTCCCTGGCAATGTACACCAGCTCATTCAGGCCAATTCACATATCTGCAGTTGCTACTTATAGTATAAGAGTACTACATGATTATATATACACTTCCAAACTGAAGGTTTATGAATGTTTCATGTAATGGAAGAAAAAGACTATATACATCTAGTACACAGAGACATATATACATGGGTGAGTTTTGAGGGTTTCTGTAAGGCTAGTTGAAAAATTAATTAATGTAGTCATAGTGAATAATTCAAACAAGAAAATGAAATACAGAATGCTAAGAAAAACATTAAATTTTGATGTATATGAAGTTTCCACGTAACTGTTATTTTTATTTGCTGAGAAATTTGAACATGATACAATGAATAAAACATCCTTTAATCCAGTTTTATGCTTCATATGATTAAAATTAATCCTAATAGTGATTTTTTAAATAAAATCTCTCTGAAAATTTAGCAGTCACAATTTCTAGGGAATAAATAAGTTGTAAGAAGTGGAAAAACAAAATGTATCACTTTTACCAGACCATAGCAACTCACCTTTCAGTCTTAGAATCTGGGTAATAAGATTTTATTAAATTATATTTAAAAGATGCAGCCACTCCTTAAGTCTGGTTGCGATGGATATCGATGGATCTGATTTACCATTTAGACTTAAATGAGAAATTGAACAAAATAATTGAAAAAACATCTTCCAAGACCCTGGACATGGACAATGAAGGACATTCATGAGTGATAGGAAACAGAAAAGCGAGTCCTACATTTGTCTTGATTTAACATCTCTAGAAAGCTTAAATGTTGTAGCACAGACATAAGGAACTCAACTCTCTGTGTTGAAAGGTTGGATTGGGAGTTCAGGAAAACCAAGGTGACTTGCGATCACGGGCGAAATATATAGAGAAAGGAGTTACACACAAACAGAGACTGCCAAGGCGACACTCTTCTGGAAATGAAAAGTGTCCCCCTGAGCATTCAGCTGAGTGCTGATTGATTAGCACAAGCCTTTGTGGAAACTATATGGGTCTCAAGAGAGAACTGCTTGAAAGAATCAGAGGAAACAGTTTCTAAGGTTCACATGGGGAGAGACAGGACTTCTTCCCACAACTAGAATAGAAAGGATCATAATTGATGAGGTAAAGATCAAAACACTGCGCAAGTTCTTGCTTCATTAAGCAGGGATAAAATTAACCCTGGGAAAAGCCTTGCCCTAGTCCTACCCAAAAAGGTATAAAAGCAAGACTCCAAGGAACCAAACTCTCTTTAAGTAACTTAGCCATGTGCAGAAAACATATCAAGCATAGCAAGGACACTCACACCCAGCATTCAAAAAGGTAAAATTCACAATATGGAGACCCAACAAAAAATGGGGCAGACATTTGCCACAGCAGTTAAGCTGTCACTTGACATGCTTTCATCCCTTATTGGAATGTCTGGTTTGAGTGCTGGCTTATCTGCTTTCAGTTCAACTTCCTGATAATATGCACCCTGGGAGGCAACACGAGATGACTCAACTGTTTGGGTCCCTGTCATTCATCTGGGAGACCATGATTGGATTCCAACTTCCTAGCTTTGGCTTGGCCCATCCCCAGCTGTTGTGGACTTTTGGGGAATGAACCAGGCAATGGGGCTCTCTCTGTGTCTCTCTGATTCATATTCTCTTTCCCTCCCTCTCTCTCTCCCTCTTTCTCTCCCCCCACCCCCGCCATCCAAATAAAATGAAAATAAATAAGTAGTTTTTTAAAAAAATTAAAAATTTGGTGGCATGCAAAGAAGTAGGAAAGTATAGAAAAAATGGATAAAACAAATTATTGAAAAAGAATCAGAAGTAACGCAAATACACAAATGATAATGTCGGTAGACAAATATATTGTAATAATTCTTATAATTCTATTCATAGGTCTAAGAAGCTAAAGGAAAGATTAAAGATGTTATGTAGACAGCCCCCCCTTCAAGTCCTGGCTCCATTTCTATGCCTCATATCAGCAGGAAGTAGCCAGAGAGAAAACCTTCTCCTTATCTATACTCAGAGTCAGGATTGATAGAACAAAGACATAAGCCTCAGTCATTCTCACTCACTGCCCAAAAGATAGATAAACATTGGAATGTATTCCTTGCTCAAGAACCTAAATTAGGTCTTACACCCTATTGCCTTCATACCCCACCCTACATTTTTCCCAGGTTCCCAAGGCCCCGCCCAGTTCCAGGAATTCACCTCTGCCTGCTGTCCCCTATCCTCATCCCCAGCCCTAGCCCTCCTACAATATAAAAAGGCCCAGGCCCTGGGAGTCCAGGCCTTCTGCCACGTGCTCCATCAACGTGCATGCAGGCAATTGGTCAACCACCTCTATGAATTTATTTTCTCTGAATAAATTCAATCTGACTGTAAATTCCCCCCAAAAAATGTTATGTAGAAAGATAGGTGATATAAATATACTAAAATAAACTTCATAGAGAGGAAAACTGCAATATATGAGATGAAAAATGTCACACATTGGAGTAATAGTACATTAAACAAAGGGGAAAACAACATTAGTCAGTTTAAGTCATAGCATGAGGGACTATACAGAATAATGGGTAAAGAAAAAGTCTGGGAGGGGATCTGGCATTGTGGAAGTTGTGCAGTGCTCCTCCCTTCTCCTACCAGCATGACAGTCAGAGTCAGAGCACTCTGTACTCTGTACTTGTGCCTTCCAGAATAAAAACTCCTATATAGCTTGTAGTCACCCTGTGGGAATGGGAAAGGGTCCAGTTCACATTTCCTAGTCCTAGGACTAGGGTTGTTGGTATTATAAGCCACAGCAGCAGTTGGACTCTCCTAGCAGGACCTGAGGAAGGGTCAATCCATAACACACAGGCCTAAACCCATAGCAATTGGTACCACAAACCCAAGTATCATTCATCCCTTCCAATAGAACAAGGGGGCAGCCACCCTTGTCTTCCTGAGCACCAAGAACAGTGTCAGGCAAACTGATACTGAACTCTGTGTGATGTTGGAAATGACCCCTTAAAATATATATGAAAATGTGGCCCCTTAAAGTTCCCCAGAAGTGCCATCTGGGGTGCCACATATGCTACCGGAATTTGGGGTACCATATATAACCATATGCTTATTAATAAATCCCCAATATTAATAAGCCTGAGAGGGTTCATGCCTAATATTTAGAGAAGAATTCTAAATACCAGCATAAATAAAGGAGGCAGCATGGTACATTTTCAGCTTTTATTTAATGAGAAAAATGCATAGGAGAGTGAGAGCTTTATCTAAGAGAGAGAGGGATAAATCTGGGTGTGAGGAAGATGCATAAATCTGGGTTCATACCAGGAACCAGCCACATGGAGGAGCATCTAGGCCAGGAAGCCTAGGGCGGGTGGCCTGAAGGCCACGAACCTTGGATGTGCAGGGCTACAGCCAGCCTTCTCCTGGTAAGAGGACAGGGAAAAGAAGAGAGAGAGAGAGGAATCTGGGTTCACACTGAGCACCAGGAACCAGCCATGTGGAAGAGCATCTAGGCCAGGAAGCCCAGGGTGAGTAGGCCAGGAAGCCTAGGGCGGGTGGCCCAAAGGCCATGCTCCCTGGAGGTGCAGGGCTACAGCCAGCCCCCTCCTGACAAGAAGCCAGGGAAAATAAGAGAGGGGTGGAACTCTCAAAGGGGAGTAGTTAATTAACCTGATTGGCTGGTGGGCACCCAAGTGTAGCCAGGTAGGGGCATGAGGTCACACTGGGGTGTGGTGAAGGTATTAGGTAGGGCAGGAGGTCACACAGGGGCGTAGCGAAGGCATGGTCTTCCAGCTCACAAACCTAATCGATTGTAACCGGTATGCCTGCTTACTTCATGTGCACCAAAGATACATACCCATGAAAACCCTTATTCATCTCAAAAATGTACTTTTATCTCTATCAACTGCAGCAGACTAGACCACTGTGTTACTTATAGATACAGCTGACAGATGACAAAACAAATCACTCAGAGACCAGATTCCTAGGCTCACCTAGAACCTAAGCCAAAGCAACAAGCTAAGTGTTACCATGCATTCCAGCTAAACCATAAACTCTTTTGCAATCAAACCTATCCCATAAAGAAAAGACAAATACACCATATGGGCTGATATCAACATAGAGACACAGGAGATGTGAAGAAGAAAGGTAGCATGACAACTCCAAAAGAATAAAATACTCCTCAGAATTAGATCCTGAACAGAAGTAAATCTATGACATGATATATACAGAATTCTAAATGATTATTGTAAGGAAACTTAATGAGATGGATCCTAATTCTGGAAGACAATGAAGAAATGAGGAAATCAAAGAGCGACATGAATCAAAATATTACTAAGATAGAACTAATTAAGAAGAACCAAATAGAAATTCTGGAGATGAAATCTTCAATAAGTGAAATTAAAAAATACAACTGAGGGCTTTAACAGCAGAATAAACCAAGTGGAGGGAAAACTCTCTGACCTCAATGGCAAACATTTTGAAATAGCCCAATCAGAAAAAAATAAAGAAAAAAAGAATGAAAGAATTAAATAGAATGAATAAAATCTATGTGAAATATGGGATACTGTTAAACAACAAAATATTCATATTACAAAATATTCATATTACAGGTATTCCTAAAGCAGAAGACAAGGAAAATGGCTTTGAGAACCTACTAAATGAAATAATAGTTGAAAATTCTCTAGATCTTAAGAGACATGGACATCCAGATACAGGAAACTTAAAGAACTCCAAGTAGACTCAACCAGATAATTTCTTCTCCGAGGAATATCATCATCAAATTGTCAAAAGTTAAAGACGAGAAATTTCTAAAGATAGTAAGAGAAAAGTGTCAAGTTACATATCAAAGAAAACCAATGAGATTAACATTAGACTTCTCAGCAGAAACTCCACAGGCCAGAAAGAGTGGGATTATATATTCAAAGTCTTGAAAGGAAAAAAGACTTCCAAACAAGAACATTATATCCAGCAAAGCTATCCTTTAAAAATAAAGGAGAAATAAAGTATTTTCCAGATAAGCAAAAAGTGACAGAATTCACCGCTACCACAGGAGTCCTGCAAGAAATTCTGAAGGGCATCCTACATGATAAGTAAACATGAAAACACATGACACCACCAAATTCCCTAACACAGCAGGTAGAATCATTATCCAATCAACAAAGTGACAGGTCTTAGTTCTAAACTATTCAATACTAACCATGAATGTAAATGGATTAAATTCAACAACCAAAAGACTTAGATTAGCAGAAAAGATAGGACCCCACTAAATGCTGTCTATAAGAAATTTAATTCACAAACAAACAAACAAACAAAAAACATACAGATTGAAAGTGAAAGGTTGGAAATAGATATACCAAATGGAAAACGAAAGTGATCCTGATGTCAGGTAAAACAGAATTTAAATCAAAAACTGTAAAAAGAGATAAGGAAGGGGGCCCAGCACTGTGGCGCAGTAGGTTAATCATCCGCCTGCGGTGCCGGCATCCCAAATGGGCGCTGGTTCTAGTCCTGGCTGCTCCTCTTCCAATCCAGCTCTCTGCTATGGCCTGGGAAAGCAGTAGAAGATGGCCCAAGTCCTTGGGCCCCTGCACCATGCGGGAGACCCAGAAGAAGCTTCTTGCTTCTGGCTTTGGATGGGCACAGCTCCGGCCGTTGTGGTCAACTGAGGAGTGAACCAGCAGACGAAAGACCTTTTTCTCTGTCTCTCCTTCTCACTTTTAAAAAAATAAATAAATAATCTTTAAAAAAGAGATATGGAAGGACATTATATTTTGATAAAATATTCAATTCAACAAGAAGAAGTAACAATAAAAAATATATGCACCCAACATAAGACCACCTTGATATATACAGAAAATACTATTAGAGATGAAAGGATAGACTCAAATACAATATTAATGGGTGACTTCAACACTCCACTCTCACAAATGAACATATCATCCAGACAGAAAATCAATAAAGACATATCAGAGTTGAAACATACTATCCAGCAAATGGACCTAATAAGCATGTATAAGAGACATCTCACTCAGCAGCTATATAACATACATTCTTATCATCAGCACATGAAACATTTTGTAGGATAGACCATATATTAGGCCAAAAATCAAGTTTCAGAAAGTTTTAAAAGCAATGTTAAGAGGAAAGTTTATATCAATCGGTGCCTACATCAAGAAATTGGAAAGGCACCAAATAAATGAGCTTTAACTGCATCTCAAGGATCTAGAAAATCTGCAGCAAACCAGACCCAAATCTAGTTGGAGAAGAGAAATAATTAAAATCAGAGAAGAAATCAACAGCATTAAATCCAAAAAAAAAAAAAAAAAAATTACAAAAAAATCAGCCAAACAAGGAGCTGGTTTTTTGAAAAAAATAAACAAAACTGACACCCCATTGGCCCAACTAACTAAAAAAAGAAGAGAAAAGACCCAAATCAATAAAATCAGAGATGAAAAAGGAAATGTAACAACAGACACCACAGAAATAAAAACAATCATCAGAAATTACTACAAGGACTTGTATGCCAGCAAACAGGGAAATCTATCAGAAATGGATAGATTCCTGGACACATGCAACCTACCTAAATTGAACCAGGAAGACATAGAAAACCTAAACAGACCCATAACTGAGACAGAAATTGATACAGTAATAAAGGCCCTCCCAACAAAGAAAAGCCCAGGACCAGATGGATTCATTGCTGAATTCTACCAAACATTTAAAGAAGAACTAACTCCAATTCTTCTCAAACTATTCAGAACAATCGAAAAAGAGGGAATCCTCCCAAATTCTTTATATGAAGCCAGCATCACCTTCATACCTAACCCAGAAAAAGATGCAGCACTGAAAGAGAATTACAGACCAATATCCCTGATGAACATAGATGCAAAAATCCTCAATAAAATTCTGGCCAATAGAATGCAACAACACATCAGAAAGATCATCCATCCAGACCAAGTGGGATTTATCCCTGGTATGCAGGGATGGTTCAACATTTGCAAATCAATCAATGTGATACACCACATTAACAGACTGCAGAAGAAAAAACATATGATTATCTCAATAGACACAGAGAAAGCATTCAATAAAATACAACACCCTTTCATGATGAAAACTCTAAGCAAACAAACTGGTTATGGAAGGAACATTCCTCAATATAATCAAAGCAATTTAGGAAAACCCACAGCCAGCATCCTATTGAATGGGGAAAAGTTGGAAGCATTTCCACTGACATCTGGTACCAAACAGGGATGCTCACTCTCACCACTGCTATTCAATATAGTTCTGGAAGTTCTAGCCAGAGCTATTAGGTAAGAAAAGGAAATTAAAGGGATACAAATTGGGAAGGAAAAAGTCAAACTATCCCTCTTTGCAGATGATATGATTCTTTACTTAGGGGACCCAAAGAACTCTACTAAGAGACTATTGGAACTCATAGAAGAGTTTGGCAAAGTAGCAAGATATAAAATCAATGCACAAAAATCAACAGCCTTTGTATACACAGGCAATGCCACAGCTGAGAAAGAACTTCTAAGATCAATCCCATTCACAATAGCTAAAAAACAATCAAATACATTGGAATAAACTTAACCAAGTGTGGGGGCCACTGAATCTGGAGAGGCCTAGAGGAACTTCCTGAGCCTGCCTCGAATTTGAAAATCTGACTTTAAGTTTCAAATCCCTGGTAGCAAACACCCCAGCCCCAGGGCACTTCTGCCTAAGGATCATTAAGGTGGTATAATAGGAGTGGCTAGGACCTTTCTGCATCACAACACCCCACCCCTTGCCTGCATCCTTAAATCAGCTCATCCTCTCCCTACCATCTGCTCTGTACCTCAGCTATATATACACATCCCTTTTACAATAAAGTGAGACTCTGCTTTGACTGGGCTCCACACCACGCCTGATTGTGTCCAGGGTTTGGGGAAGGCTGAGTGGCGGGTGGCGCACTTTCTGCTCCTCGGTCAAGGCAAGCTGCGGGCAGCCTGCCTAATTCTCCGGCGGTGGCGAGGAACAATCACCACAACCAAGGACGTTAAAGACCTCTACGATGAAAATTACAAAACCTTAAAGAAAGAAATAGAAGAGGATACCAAAAAATGGAAAAATCTTCCATGCTCATGGATTGGAAGAATCAATATCATCAAAATGTCCATTCTCCCAAAAGCAATTTACAGATTCAATGCGATACCAAGCAAGATACCAAAGACATTCTTCTCAGATCTGGAAAAATTGGTGCTGAAATTTATATGGAGACACAGGAGACCTCGAATAGCTAAAGCAATCTTGTACAACAAAAACAAAGCCGGAGGCATCACAATACCAGATTTCAGGACATACTACAGGGCAGTTGTTATCAAAACAGCATGGTACTGGTACAGAAACAGATGGATAGACCAATGGAACAGAACTGAAACACCAGAAAGAAATCCAAACATCTACAGCCAACTCATATTTCATCAAGGATCCAAAACCAATCCCTGGAGTAAGGACAGTCTATTCATTAAATGGTGCTGGGAAAACTGGATTTCCACGTGCAGAATCATGAAGCAAAACCCCTACCTTTCACCTTACACAAAAATTGACTCAACATGGATTAAAGACTTAAATCTACGACCCGACACCATCAAATTACTAGAGAGCATTGGAAAAACCCTGCAAGATATAGGTACCGGCAAAGACTTCTTGGAAAATACCCCAGAAGCACAGGCAGTCAAAACCAAAATTAACATTTGGGATTGCATCAAATTGAGAAGTTTCTGTACTGCAAAAGAAACAGTCAGGAAAGTGAAGAGGCAACCGACAGAATGGGAAAAAATATTTTCAAACTATGCAACAGATAAAGGGTGGATAACCAGAATCTACAAAGAAATCAAGAAACTCCACAACATCAAAACAAACAACCCATTTAAGAGATGGGCCAAAGACCTCAAGAGACATTTTGCAAAAGAGGAAATCCAAATGGCCAACAGACACATGAAAAAATGTTCTAGATCACTAGCAATTAGGGAAATGCAAATCAAAACCACAATGAGGTTTCACCTCACCCCGGTTAGAATGGCTCACATTCAGATATCTACCAACAATAGATGCTGGAGAGGATGTGGGGAAAAAGGGACACTAACCCACTATTGGTGTGAATGCAAACTGTTTAAGCCACTATGGAAGTCAGTCTGGAGATTCCTCAGATCCTGAATATAACCCTACCATACAACCCAGCCATCCCACTCCTTGGAATTTACCCAAAGGAAATTAAATTGGCAAACAAACAAGCTGTCTGCACCTTAATGTTTATTGCAGCTCAATTCACAATAGCTAAGAACTGGAGCCAACCCAAATGCCCATCAACAGTAGACTGGATAAAGAAATTATGGGACATGTACTCTATAGAATACTATACAGCAGTCAAAAATAATGAAACCCACTCATTTGCAACAAGATGGAGGAATTTGGAAAACATCATGCTGAGTGAATTAAGCCAGTCCCAAAGGGACAAATATCATATGTTCTCCCTGATCGGCGACAACTAACTGAGCACCAAAGGGGAAACTTGTTGAAGTGAAATGGACACTATGAGAAACAGTGACTTGATCAGCTCTTGTCCTGACGGTTGATGTACAATGTAATACTTTATCCATTTTAGTATTTTTTTTGTTCTAGTACCATTGGTTGAACTCTGTAGTTAACACACAATTATTCTTAGGTGTTTAAATTTTAACTGAAAAGTGATCCCTGTTAGGAATTTGGAAAACATTATGTTGAGTGAAATAAGCCAATCCCAAAGGGACAAATACCACTTATTCTCCTTGATAGATAACAACTAACTGAGCACAAAAAAAAAGGAAACCTGTTAAAGTGAAATGAACACTATGAGAAATGGTGACTTGATCAGCCCTCACCCTGTTGATGAGCAACTTGATATGTTATCCCTCTTAGTATTTTTTTTGTTTGTTCTACTTAATACTTTTGGTTGAATACTGTAATCAATACACAGTTATTCTCAAGTGTTGAAACTTAACTGAAAAGTGATCACTGTTAAATATAAGAGTGGGAATAAGAGAGTTAAGAGATGTGCAATTTGGGACATGCTCAAGCTGACTTACCTCAAACGGTAGAATTAGAAACATACCAGGGGATTCCAATTCAATCCCATCAAGGTGGCATGTACCAATGCCATCTCACTAGTCCCAGTGATCAATTTCTGTTCACAATTGATCATAATGATAGGACTAAGAGCCAAAGGGAGCACACAAACAAGACTAGTGTCTGCAAATACTAGCTGATATAATCAAAAAGGGAGAGAATGATCCAACATTGGAAGCGAGATAGACAGCAGACCCATAGAATGGCAGATGTCCTAATCAGCACTCTGGCCTCAGAATCACCCCTTCAGGCATGCAGATCTGGCTGAAAAGCCCATGAGAGTATTACAGGCATGGAAAGCCAAAACACTCTGGCAAAACAAAAAAAAAAACCTAAATGAAAGATCTCCGCGAGTGAGATCCCAGTGGAAAGAACAGGTCATCAAAGAAGGAGGTACCTTTCTCTGAAGGGAGGAGAGAACTTCCACTTTGACTATGACCTTGTCTAAATATGATCAGAGTCGGTGAACTCAAAAGGCTTCCATAGCCTTGGCAACTCATGACAAGAGCCTAGGGTGATTACTGATGCCATAAACAAGAGTGTCAATTTGTTAAGTCAACAACAGGAGTCACTGTGCACTTATTCCTCATGTAGGATCTCTGTCCTTAATGTGCTGTACATTGTGATTTAATGCTATAACTAGTACTCAAACAGTATTTTTCACTTTGTGTTTCTATGTGGGTGCAAACTGTTGAAATCTTTACTTAATATATGCTAAACTGATCTTCTGTATATAAAGAGAATTGAAAATGAATCTTGATGTGAATGGAAGGGGGGAGGGAGTGGGAAAGGGGAGGGTTGCGGGTGGGAGGGACGTTATGGGGGGAGCCATTGTAATCCATAAGCTGTACTTTGGAAATTTATATTCATTAAATAAAAGTTAAAAAAAAAGAAAGTTTTAAAAAGATTGAAATCATACCATGTATCTTCTCAGACTATAAAGAAGTAAAACTAAAATCAACAAGAAGAACAATAGAACATTCAGAAATACTGAAAATTAAATAACATGCTAATGAATGATCACTGGGTCATTGAATGGGTCAATGAATCGGTCATTATAGAAATTAAAAAAGAAATCAAAAACTTTCCAGAAATAAATGAAAATGAAAACACAACATATCAGAACCTGTGGGATACAGAAAAAGCAGTATCAAGAGAGAAGTTAATAACACTGAGTACTTAGATTTTAAAAAAGAGAAATGTTTCAAACTAAAGATCTAATGATACAATCATGAAGACTTACAAAGACAAGAACAAACAAATCCAAAATCAGTAGGAGGCAAGACATGATAAAGATTAGAGCATACATATATGAAACTGAAATTTAAAAAAATACAAAAGGTCAACAAAACAAAAACTGGTGTTTTGAGAAGATAAACAAAATAGATAAACTTCTAGCCAGACTAACAAAGAACAAAAGAGAAAAAAACTCAAATAAAGAAAATTTTAGATGAAAAAGGAGACCTTACAACTGACATCACTGTAATATAAAATGAGTGTAAGAAACTATTAGGAGAAACTATATGATAATAAACTGGAAAACCTCAAAGAAATGGATAAATTCCTGGATTCACACAACCTATCAAGATTATATCAAGAAAATACAGACAATCTAAACAGACCCATAACATGCAATGATATTGAAGTAGTAATCAAAAGTCTTCCATCAAGAAAAAGTCTGACAACTGATGGCTTTACTGCTGAATTCTACAAAACATTCAAAAAGGAAGTAACTCCAATACTCTTCAAATTATTCCAAAATATTGAACAGGATAGAATTCTGACATTCTTTTTATGAGCCCAGCATTACTTTGATATGAAAACCAAAGACATAACATGAAAAGAAAACCACAGACCTATATCCTTAATGAATACAGATGCAAAGATTCTCAACAGCAAATATTTTTTATGTGGTTTTGGGTTCAGTTTCCCCTCAGATCTGGAACAAGACAAGGCTATCCACTTTACCACTCTTATTCTAGAAGTTTTAGCAAGAAAAACTAGGGAGGAGAAAAAATATATGGGTATCAAAACTGGAAAAGAGGAAGTAAAATTATCCATGTTTGCTGATGTTATGATGTTATACATGGAAAAACCTAAACACATAAATAAAAAGCTTTTATAATTGATAAACCATCTCCGTAAACTTTCAGGCTACAAAATAAACATACAAAGAGTAGTTTTATGTATGCTAATAATGAACACACAGAAAATGAAATCCCATTCACAGTAGCCAAAAAAAGTGAAGTATTGAGTAATAAATTTAACCAAAGAAGTAAAATATCTCCACGATGAAAAGTTATCAAACATACGTTTAAGAAATCATTAAAGAGGGCCAGCACCGTGGCTCACTTGGTTAATCCTGTGCCTGTGGCGTCGGCATCCCTTATGGGCACTGGTTCTAGTCCTGGCTTCTCCTCTTTCAGTCCAGCTCTCTGCTGTGGCCCAGGAAGGCAGTGGAGGATGGCCCAAGTGCTTGGGCCCCTGTATTGGCATGGGAGACCAGGAGGAAGCACCTGACTCCTGGCTTTGGACCAGCGCAATTCCAGCCGTAGCGGCCATTTGGGGAGTGAATCAATGGAAGGAAGACCTTTCTCTCTGTCTCTCTCTCTCTCACTGTCTGTAACTCTACCTGTCAAATAAATAAAAAGAAAGAAAGAAAGAAAGAAAGAAAGAAAGAAAGAAAGAAAGAAAGAAAGAAAGAAAGAAAGCCTAAACAAATACACAAGGTGTCAGAACATTGAAGGAGAAATCTGGACCTTAAAAAAAAAAGAAATCATTAAGGACACACAATAAAATGGAAAAATATTCCTTGCTCAAAGATCAGAAGGACTAATATCATCAAAATATCTATACTACCTAAAGCAATTTACAGATTCAATGTAATCCCTATCGAAATACCAATGGCATTCTTTACAGAGTTAGAAAAAGCAATCCTAAAATTCATATGGAATTACAAAAGACTCTAAATAGCCAAAGTGACGTTGAGCAAGAAAAACCAAGCTGAGGGTATCACAATACCTGAGTTCAAAGCATACTAAAATGCTATAGTAATTAAAACAGTTCGGTATTACCATAAAAATAGATACATAAATCAATGGAACAGAATAGACAGCCCAGAAATTAATCCATGTACATACAGCCAATTAATTTTTCACAAAAGTGTTCAGACCATATAATGGAGTAAGTATAGATACTTCAACAAATGGTGCTGATAAAACTGGTTGTATATATGTAGAAGAAAGAAATTAGATCTATACCTCTTATCATATACAAAAATCAGGGGCCGGCACTATGGCATAACAGGTAAAGCCGTTGCTTGCAGTACCAGCATCCCATATGGGTGCAGGTTCGAGTACCGGCTGCTCCACTTCTAATCCAGCTCTCTGATATGGCCTGGGAAAGCAGTGGAAGATGACCCAAGTCCTTGGGACCCTGCATCCATGTGGGAAACACAGAAGAAGCTCCTGGCTTCAGATATGCGCAGCTTGGGCTGTTGTGGCCATCTGGGGAGAGAACCAGCAGATGAAAGAAAAAGACTGGAAAACTGTATCAAATTCAACTTTTTAAGAAAAGTAGCTAGATACCAGTAGGAACCATGATTGTGTATGTGTTTTAGCTTCTTCTACCCATCCCAAACACACATACACACAAAACCAAAAAAGCCCACATTCCTATAACCTTTTAAAGCACATAATGGGGTTAGAGGTTTTTCAAAGCCTCATTCCCAAAAGACTTAACTTGTCTAAGACAGAAGATTCCTGGAAGAACCTACTGGAAGATCTGTCCTATTTTGGCCAACTTAGAACTTAACCTAGTGCAAAGCCACTAAGTAAGAAAATGTTTGTAAAATACAATTGCATGTATACGCTGCTGCAGGCTGGGCTGATAAGTAAAAGTTGGGGAAATAACAGGCTAACTAAAAGCTTGGAAAGGCTGAGGAATGGGATGTGACTGGGGATTTGGACAACTCCAACATTTATCCATAAGCTAGAAGTCACATACACACATAACTATGCACATTTTCAGAAAAACATAAAAATGCCTTAAGATCTCACTTATGGGTGACCTTGAAGCTCTAGGCAAGCAGAATGTGAGGGCTTAAGTAGAACTGTAAACTCCCTGGCTCAGGGTTATAAGTGTGTCCCAACACACACTCGCACGCGCACACACACACACACACACCACAGAATCCCTCAGAAAAGAATGAGGGATTTAAAAAAATCAAGTATTTAAGAATATCTCTCTCCAATAATTAGCCAACCATTAAGCCAACAGATAAAAGCTTCCATGACCACCAAGCCAAAATAATTTCCCAACAATTGTTAACAACAAGTAACAGTGGCTCCACAAATGCCTATAATATGAAACAGAGTCTAATTTCCATGCATAACATATAAGCTACTTCTTATTCACTTCCAGACTAAACTTCTATTACTTTTCAAACTACATTCTACTCTTAGCACAAAGGAACGATTCAGAATTCCATGTATATGTCTTTACTTTCCTACCTGCACACCTCTGTGCAATCTATTTGCTGGATTTTGAGGGCCCTTCTTTGTATTCTCTTTCTGGCAACACACAGTTTAATTTTGACTCAACTTACTCTATTCCATACAACCTTATAGGGTAGTTTTGTTTTATATACAAATCTAATCATGATATACCAAGTTAAAACATTTTGTAGCATATGAAAAAATTTAATGGGTCATAAATGCTATTGTGCCATTTCTTACTTTTCTCTAATAAATCTATCAACTATATACATACATATATATAAAAACTTTATATAATTTCACTTAAATCTTTCCTTCAAGTGCCCACAAAAGGAGGAAAAAAACAAGTTTATTTTCAGATTAATTTGTTTTTGGTGTTTCGTTAGTCATTTGAAGTTACATTACGTCAATTCCAAGTGCTCAAGAGGGCACGTAAGGTGGAAAGGCTACCATAATGTATAAACAGTTCCACAGCTTCTGTTCTGAAGTGATTCTCTCTCCTGACATCCACTGTAATGGACAGGTATCTTATCCTGTGTGTTTTTGGTTTTCAGTGTATAACCCCACAAGTATCTGATGAAGCATCTTTTGTCCAGTGGCCTCCACTAGCAGGTGCAGACTGACTAAACAACCATTTCAGACTCTACTTCAGATAACTGTAGACTCTTTGTTAGCTTCTCAGAGTAACAGAACATGACTGTTCACTGATGTTTCTCTCTTGTCACACAAATAGACACCTTTATTCTTATTATTTCTATGCCACTACAGTTCTGTTACTTCCCTGGATCAACTGTTACTTCCCTGTTAAAACTTTTTTCTTTTTGTTTTTTAAAACAAACTTCAGCCAAAAGGTCAGGGGTCATTTATGTTATGATTTCCATTTTTGAGGCTTTATCGGGAGGACAAGACATGCGTTTTTTTTTTCTATGCTCACTTCATCTCCAAACATAAAGATACATATCTTTATACATAGAGATATGGATAAATCAATATTTATAAACAACCTTCTCGTTGATAATATTGAATGCAGGAATGAATGACTCAACTTACATGTTCCCATCCTGTCAAAAATAATTTTTCTAACTAGTATTAAAGATTTTGCTTTTGGCTGCAGTAACTTCTTATTTTAACGCTGCTACAAAGAACATGGCAGTTGGGCTGCAAGAGGTTAGAAGCACTACCTCGAGAAAAGGATAGACAGGACATGATATAATGCAGTCCAGGCAGAAGTAACCATGTGCAGTACTCACACCCTGGGCAGAACTTGCTTTTCTAGTAACATATGAAGAAGTAAAACTACTGAGAAAGAATACATTTTGTAAATGTTCTGCTTTGCTCAGTAATATTCCTTACCAACCTTTTTAAAAAAATTATTACTTGCAAAGCTTTTTGTCCAGGGTAGATATTCAATACACATTTGTTAGGTGACAAATGTTAGCCCTTAAAAGGTGACAAAAATTGCTTTTGTAAAGTAAAGGCAATCATGCTAAGACAAACAAAACCAAGCAAAAAACCCGCCTTGTTTTCTATCAGTGTATGAAAAACGTCTCCCTATGAGGGAGAAAGGAGCATCCCATTCTTGTCTAAAGAAGCATCCTAGATTTACAACCCAGGTGCAGGCATCTGAGGACATCCCATTCGTGTTGATCTTGTTTGTCGTTTCCAGGGAAACAGGATGGGGTGTGCCCTCACCTCAGGTTGGCAGACAATGTGCATTGTTTCTAACAGAATCCTAAACGGTGCTTCTAAGGAGACATGGTGAGGACACACAACCTCTGCATCTTAACAATAACTCACCCTCACCCCAGAGCCCTGTGAAACCCGGTCCAAAGCTGACTCCTGCTCCCTCACCCCTTCGTCTAGCCAGTGCCCTGCTACCGCCTTCTCGGTTCTGACACCCTCCCGCGTCCCCGCGGCACAGAGGTCGCTCTTCGTGAACTTAACTGTGAGGAACGCTGCTGACACAAAGCGCTTAGCGGTCACTGTGATGTGCGAAGTAGACATTGCACACCTCCAGGGGAAAGAAATGAACTTACAGCTGCACTATGAGCAATAACTAAAGTGACACTTATTTGTGAGTACCAAAGTCCTAAAAAAATTTCATAAGCCTAAAGAACCTATTGCAATTCACCTCTGAGAGACATGGGGCAGGGAGCAGCAGGAGCAAGCGGACAACCCGGGAACTGGAGACTCGGAGGCACAACTGCGCCCCGAGGCTGAGAACTCCGGCGGATCTCTCAGCACCCCCGGCCTCTCAGACGCAGTGCGCACGCGCAGCGCCGACCAACCGCGCCGCAGACCCTTGCTGCGCCTGGGTCTGCATCCGGGTCCTTGTGTTTCCCGCTCCAGGCGCCGGGCGGGGTCGTTTTCGGGTTCCTGAAGGTTGGTTGTTCTCGCTGTTCCAGCGTCGGAAGAGCCTTGTGGGTACGCTGGTGAGCTCCGGGGGAGGCCCAAGGAGACTTGGCGCCTGCTCCATCTAGGGACTTTGTGCCGAGTGGGGGACGCAAGGCCAGGGGAGGAATAGGGTTCCCGACCTTGCATGTCTTACACCTGCCTGATCTTGTCCCAGGAATTGGAGGCTTCCCTGCCCCTCGTCTCTGGCGGCTTTCTCCTGACATCTCTCCCCGCACTTGCTCAAAACTCCTCCTCGTTTGCCTTCGCTATAGTTTGCCAGATGCCGGGTTTTCAGCGCCCGCCTTCCGGGTGGGAACCACATCTCTTTCCGCTGCTTCTCTCCCCTCTCGGCATCGGTCACCCACACGCGTCGCCGGGGCATCCCTGTTGGGTCCGAGCTTCAGAGACTTGCAGCTCAGGTGTCCCGGGATGTGGGGAACAGCTGGGGGCGAAGATTCTGGGAGTCTACATTTGCTCCTTGCCCTCTAGATACCTATAGGTGACCTCAAAGTGGTGTGGAAGTTCATCCAGGTGGGAAGTTTTGAGATTTGTACCCGGGAGCCCTTTCCCCAAGTCCGAAATGAATCAGCACCGAGGGAAGATGAAGGGCGGGCAGGGGCAGTGTCGGTGTTTTTGAATGCTGTATGGTCATGATGCCAGTCAGTTGCATTGGGCCAAGGCAGGTTGTATCTCTGAGGATTGGCAAAAACTGGAAAAGGCAAATCCAAAAAAATCTATGGTGAAAACTATTTTTTTTTTTTTTTTGGTTTGGATGGAGAGACCCATCTGGGGCTCTTGGAGGTGAACTGTGTGCCCTACAAAGTTTAAAACGAGAGCAAACACAAATTTGCTTAGACCTTAAGAGATTTATTTGAATCTCTTTGCAATGGTGTTCTTTTCTGATTTTGACCTAATTATAAGACTCTCTGGTATTTATTAGATTACAGTTTCTCCAGACTCCATATTTTGAAACATCATGTCCAGGAGAGGGCCCTGAGAATCTATTTTTAAGAAGCATCCTAAGTGATTGTCAACTGATAAGGATTTATTTGGACCATGAGTCTTTTTGAGTCAGGTACACTTAGTTTTAAACCCAGCTTCCTCCATCACTTCATAGCTTTATAACTTCAGCAGTAAACTTCTCAGAAATTGAATTTTTTGCATCTGAGAAACAAGGAGGAAAATTACAATTTCAGAGAATACTAAGTGATTCTAAGTCCTTTCGTAATGGATCCTTAATCATTTTTGTCTCTGAGGAACCTGACTTAGGACTTAGCATATATATAGCAGTATGTAGACCTAAGGAAAAAGTATGGACAAGACACTTGGAAAGACCTAATGCCCTTTCTCCTCAGTTTTTATTAGTCAGTTTTCTGAATATTCTTCTTATAAGTAATGTGTCTTTTGATGGTCATAACAGCCAAGAATCGTTTTTCATTCTTTGGTGTAACTCTGAAATTGTTTTTGACATTAGGTTATTGATATATTTAAATGGAAAATGAGTCTGTTAATTGTATTGAATTTATGACTTTAATTTATTATCTGTTAAATGATCTTTATCTCTTTTTAGTTCGCTATTATGTCAGAATTGAAATCATTACATTCTTAAGGACATCATTTTGATTCCATGTGTTCATTACAATAAGACTTTCTACCCCCATTCACAAATTTAACTTATTACTCCATGTAAAATGTATGGGTACAGAACTTAGATTCTGAAGCCATGTCATAAAAATATTGGGGTGGTGACTGCTCCATTTAAATATAAAGCTAAGAATGAAAATCTGAGAATTCTGGTTGTATAATTCAGTTAAAGTATTATAAATCTTGACAGAATGAAAAAGTAACACCTTACAGATATTATATTAGGAGGTGCATGTTAGTGTCATGAACACTAATGTTGGGGTGGTTTGGCCTGATGTTTAACTGATGTTTAAGATGCTGGTTAGGATGCCATTGTCCCACGTTGGAGTGCCTCTGCTTGCTGGCGTAGGTTCCTGATTCCATCTTCCTGATGATGCATCTTTTTTTGATGCAGTGCTGATGACTGAGATGTTGGGTTTCTGCCACCCACATGGAAGATCTGGAATGAGTTCTCAGGGGGCTTCAGTCCCCTGACCACTGGGGGCATTTGGGATGTGAACAAAAAGATAGGCGCTCTCATTTTCTGACTCTCAAATAAATAAAAATTTTAAAGAATGTGAATGTCTATATCTTTCATAGTAGATCAGTCTACAACTCTGAATTCCTACTATTTGTATATTTGTATAATTTGTCTTAACCTTAATGTTTTAGGAGCTAAAGCTACTTTTTTTTTTTTTTTTTTTACAGGCAGAGGTAGACAATGAGAGAGAGAGAGACAGAGAGAAAGGTCTTCCTTCCGTTGGTTCACCCCCCAAATGGCCGCTAAGGCCGGCGCTGTGCTGATCCGAACCCCGGAGCCAGGTGCTTCCTCCTGGTCTCCCATGCGGGTGCAGGGCTCAAGGACCTGGGCCATCCTCCACTGCCTTCCTGGGCCACAGCAGAGAGCTGGACTGAAAGAGGAGCAACCGGGACAGAATCCGGCGCCCCAACCGGGACTAGAACCTGGGGTGCTGGCGCCGCAGGTGGAGGATTAGCCTAGTGAGCCGTGGCACTGGACTAAAGCTACTTTTTATGAAGAAAAATTTCCCACAGTGATTAGCAGTTTTTCTTTTATTTTTCTTTTGTTAAATTCACTTTTTATTCAAAATAGTATGTATAGTATGGTCCCCGTATTAAAAATTGTTTCTGTGCATGCCAACTATATGCATGCATGCATATCTGGAGTGATGTATATTTAATAATGATTGGAATTAGTTTTGAATAGTGGAGTTCTAGTTTAATAGAAGAAAGATTTGGTTATTACCATTGACTTGGTAATCAACAAATGAGTATTACTTCATTTCCCTTTAGGATTCTTTTATAATACTTTAGTAAGAGTAGATATTAAATTGTAGTGTGCTATGTTGTCTTTGTAGTAACAGTGCCTTAATTTAAATTTTATTTTCTCACTTACTATTTGTTAAACCTAATTTAAATTGTGAATTCATCTCTTCCTTTAAAATTAGGTGTTTGGTTTATTTCACAAGACTGTTGTAAGGATTAATATATGTACTTAAATGACATAACCCATTGCCTAAAACCCAGCCAGTGTCTGCTCAAAAGAGAACAGCCATGATTACTGTTTTAAAACTACATTTTTATTTTTATAAGTGTGTATCCTTTTAAAGTAATGTTCTTTTTTAAAATCATCGCTGTGTTACACTTCTGTTGGAATGTCTGTAATGTATCTAAAGTGTTTTCCAATGTGATTTTCTCAGGTTTGAATTTCTTGTCCTGGAAGCTGTGTGTCACTACCATGAGGCTTGTAATTCTTGAAAATTATGACTTGGCTAGTGAATGGGCAGCCAAATACATCTGTAATCGGATCATTCAGTTCAAACCTGGGCAGGACAGATACTTTACATTGGGTTTACCAACAGGTAATCAACCACTTTTTCTGTTTTATAAATTCATCTTATCTAAGGTTATAGAATTATTAAGTTTCTCTTAGTAAAATACTTTCTGTATTCATTTCTGGCCTTAGCATTGATCAAACATATCAGTATTTGAAACCAGATATGAATATATATGTGTGTACACAGGTATAGAAAAATCTACATTTTATTAAAATTTATTTTGTTAAAATTCTATTTTATCTACTAATTCCAAGCAAGAAATATCCTATCTTAAGTGATGCTTACAGTATTTTGTACCTTTTTCTAATGGTCTGTTTTGGGCCAGCGCCGCGGCTTACTAGGCTAATCCTCCGCCTAGCGGCGCGGGCACACCAGGTTCTAGTCCCGGTCGGGGCGCCGGATTCTGTCCCGGTTGCCCCTCTTCCAGGCCAGCTCTCTGCTGTGGCCAGGGAGTGCAGTGGAGGATGGCCCAGGTGCTTGGGCCCTGCACCCCATGGGAGACCAGGAAAAGCACCTGGCTCCTGGCTCCTGCCATCGGATCAGCGCGGTGCGCCGGCCACAGCGCGCTGGCCGCGGCGGCCATTGGAGGGTGAACCAATGGCAAAGGAAGACCTTTCTCTCTGTCTCTCTCTCTCACTGTCCACTCTGCCTGTCAAAAAAATAAAAAATAAAAAAATAAAAAAAATAATGGTCTTTGTTTTAAGGGACATTACTTTCGCTATTATATAACTTTTTAGATTTTTTTCTAATTAATCATTAAATGGTACCTACAATTTTTACTATTGTCTCTTAATTTCTCCTTACCTGTTTTATATTCTCTTACTGGCCCTTCACTCTGTTTATTTTCTTCCTGTTACAGAAATATAACAATGAAAAATTTGAAGATTGGTATAAACCTAAGCATTAATTACATATATATTTAAGTAACATATATGTAATATATATTATATAAATATATATATTTGGATTTAATTTTCTGTTGAGAGTTCTCTTAGAAAATTATCACATAGTGTCATTTGGTCTTTTTTTATTAAATATTTTATTTATTTATTTGAGAGGTAGAGTTACAGACAGTGAGAGGGAGAGACAGAGAGAAAGGTCCTCCTTCCTCTGGTTCACTCTCCAAATGGCCGCAACAGCTGGAGCAGCGCTGATCTGAAGCCAGGAGCCAGGTGCTTCTTCTGGGTCTCCCACGTGGTGCAGGGGCCCAAGCACTTGGGCCATCCTCTACTGCTGTCCCAGGCCATACCAGAGAGCTGGATTGGAAGAGGAGCAGCTGGGACTAGAACTGGCGCCCATATGGGATAACAACGCCACAGGTGGAGGATTAACCTGCACCACGGTGCAGGCCCTGTCCTTTGGTCTTACAGCACTTTATTTAATATTGTTAATCATGACATCCATGAGTGTTAGACCTAGAATCAGAGCTGCTACTTGGTGGGTGATTGCAAAGCATTGATTCTACAAATGTGACCCTACATTTGTGAACCCTTGCCTGTAAGGGTTATAATAGCTTAAGATGCTGTTTTGAGGCTCAATTAAGATACGGTGTGTGTAAGTCCCTTGTACACTATAAATGCTGTGTAAATTTAAATTTCCCGTGTTTATATAAAGAGACTTTTTTCTCCTGCTTTTCTCCCCATTCATTCCAAAATTCCAAAATAGCTGTGTGAAAGGTAGTCATATTTTCTTTTCTGCTTGGATGATTCCATAAATAATATAATTCCATGTGAATTGTTGATTTTTTTTTTGGCCCAGGGCTGTAGATCTTGGTAAGAGTGGCAAAAGGAGATTTTGAGGGTTTTTTGTTTGTTTGTTTTACTTAGATACTCCATCATCACTCTCAGTTCTGTTATGTGAACCTTGGTGGTTGAACATTGCTTCTCTATTAGTTTGCATAGGCTTTACCTGGGAAACATTCAGCCTCCCTGCCTTAATCACTTTGTCTTAATTATGACATAGAAATAAGCAGTGAGTTGAGTGTAGGGACAGAAAGGCTTAAGAGTCCTAAATGCCAGCTGTGCTAAGCCTGCTTTTTTATTTACAGCTACAACTTTATTTTGAGTAGTATAACTGCCTAGCAATGTATCTACCAAGAGTGTATCTGGAAAACCTTGTTGGCATTTCCTACTACTATCATTCATTGACCATTGACAATGTTAATTATGTCCTCTTCTCTCAAATGCTTTTGAAACTTGAACATCCGTAACATTGCAGGTAACATACTGTGTTGCAATTACTCTACCGTCAAGCACAATTTCTAGGAAACATTTGTTCAATAGGAACATATTTACTGAAGTGACCTTAATGAGCTTCACATTTAAGGGCTTGCATACTATCACCATGACCTGCCTCCCAATCCTATGCCTTCCATTTGCCTGCACTGAATTGAGTGAGGCAAATCAGACTGCTGGCAGTTCAAAAACTGAGTTTAGAAGCTGCTTTGCTTTTGCTCATGTTGCCAGCATATTATAGAATGAAATCTATGTGAGTTTTGTAACCAGACACCTAGATTTGAATCCCTGGCTTCACTGATAATTTGGCAGATTCTTTGTTTCAACTCAGTTCTTCCATCTTCAAAATGAGAAATAGAGGTTTCTCAGGGTTTTGAGATTCATATGAGGTGATTATAAAAACAGCAGCATAGCACTTAGTTACATGGTAGGCATATACATGTCATTTTTAAATTCTCTCCTACCACCCACAGTCTTTTTTTGTTCTCAATTGCAACTTGTCTTCATTGGAATTGCAGTACTTCAAGACTCAGTTAAAGTGCTATCTTCTCTGATCCTTCCTCTAACAAGCAAGAATATAGTCTTTTTTTTATTGGTTCACTATATATATATATATATATATATATATATTCTTTTAAAAGATTAATAATGCTTTTTGTTGTGTCATGGTTATTTTATCCCTTTACTGTGAGTTTCTATTGATGAGAAATATTATCAATAACCTTTGTTTTATTTGTATCATAGTGAGCACTTGATAAATGTTAGTTGTGTTAGTAAATGACTTATTTTTTTTAAGATTTTTTTATTTATTTGTTTGGAAGTCAGAGTTACAGAGAGAGAGAAAGAAAGAGATCTTCCATCTCTTTCTGGTTCACTCCCCAGATGACTGCAACAGCCAACTCTTGGGGAAGCTGAACCAGCAGCTTCATCTGCATCTCCCATGTGGGTGGCAGGGGCCCAGACATGTGGGCCATCCTCCACTGCTTTCTCCAGGCCATCGGCAGGGAGCTGGATTGGAAGTATAGCAGCAGGGGCATGAACCGGTATCCATATGGGATGCTGATCTTGCAGGCTGCAGGTCTACCCCCTACGTCACAATGCCGGCTCCAAAAAATGATTTATTAAATAGCACATATTAAAATGAAATATTTTAAACCTGTTGATTGTGAACCATCTTTCTTTTTCTTTTCTTTAGCCTTATTGATTAAAAAATAGAAAATGACTCCAGATTGTAGCAGCTTCTCAGTTTTATTCATATATACTTAAGTAAGGGAAATCCCAAAATTCTCCTCTTGGCACTAGGATTAGCCTAGTGAGCCGCAGTGCCGGCCCTGTGTATTTATCCATTTTTAAAACAATTTTCTTGTTAGATGACTATAGTTCTTTGAAAAAGAGTTATAAAATTTGATCACATTAATTTTTAAAGGGTTAGTCATGATTTTAAAACAATTTATATATGCTTCACTTTAAGAAAATCTATTACAATGCTGTTCTCTGAACTTATATGGTGAATGTTATTTATAGCTACTTTTAGTCCATCCTCTCAAATGAGAGGTAATCTTTTAAAGTTTTCCTTCATATAAATTTGTGGCTTTGTGTGTGTGTGTGTGTGTGAGAGAGAGAGAGAGAGAGAGAGAGAGAGTGCTTTTACCAGTGACTATTTCTGTCAGGTTTATAGGAGTGATATTCTTAAATTTCATGGATAATATGTTCTGTGAAAAATGATACATGGATTTCAAAAGGTTTTGCACCAAAATGAATTCATTTACTTCCATTTTTAATGACCTTTTTGAAGCAACTGCTTTTATTCTACAAGAGTAAATATTTTGTGTGCAGGTTTTTCCTTTTCATTCCTTTTTTTTTTTTTTTTTGAGATTATTTATTTATGTGAAAGACATTGGGAAAGACCTTCCAACTTCTAGTTCAATACCCAAATGGCTGCAATACCCAAGTCTGGGCCAAGCATGAAGCCAGGAGCCAGGAGTTCCATCCAGTTCTCCCAAGTGGGTGGCAGGAACTCAAGTATTTAGACTGGCTTTTACTGCCTCCCAGGTGCATTAGCAGGAAGCTAGATTGGAAATAGAAGCAGGATTTGATCCCAGGCACTACAATATCGTGTGCGCGCATCTCAAGTGGTGGCTTAACCAACTGTACTGTAACACCTGCCCCTGTGTGCAGTTTTTTATTCTGTATTTGTTCTGTCTTGGTTTGTGATATTACTGGCAATCAGTACTCCAACCAGGATTATTAGGGCCATGTCACTTGTAAGAATACAGAGAATGTAGCCTTTCAGTTTGGAATTAAAATTGAAAACAACTACAGCAAATTTAGAAAACGGACAGGCCATTCTCAAGTGACTAAATTCATTTGTTTCTGTGGTGTCACTTAATGAAGCACCAGCAAATCTTTTTCAAATATCAACCTTTTAAAAGAATCACATTCTAGGAGCCAGCACTGTGGTCTAGTGGGTATAGTTGGCACCTGCAGTGCTACCATCACTTTTGTCTACCCGTTCAGGACCCAGCTGCTCCACTTCCAATCGAGCTCCCTGCTAATGTGCCTTGGAAAGCAGCAGGAAATGGCCCAAGGCCTTGGGCTCCTGCTCTCAAGTGGGAGATCTGGAAGAAGCTCCAGGCTTCAGATTGGCTCATCTCTGGCTGTTGTCAACATCTGGGGAGTGAACCAGCAGGTAGAAGATCTCTCTGTCTCTCTCTTTCTCTCTTCTCTCTCTGCCTCTGCATCTGCCTCTTTGAAACTCTGCCTTTCAAGTAAATAAATAAATATTAAAGCAAAAATAAAAAAGCATATTCTTTTTTTTTTTTTTTTTTTTTGACAGGCAGAGTGGACAGTGAGAGAGAGACAGAGAGAAAGGTCTTCCTTTGCCGTTGGTTCACCCTCCAATGGCCGCCGCGGCCGGCACACCACGCTAATCCGATGGCAGGAGCCAGGTACTTCTCCTGGTCTCCCATGGGGTGCAGGGCCCAAGCACTTGGGCCATCCTCCACTGCACTCCCTGGCCATAGCAGAGAGCTGGCCTGGAAGAGGGGCAACCGGGACAGAATCCGGCGCCCCGACCGGGACTAGAACCCCGTGTGCCAGCACCACAAGGCGGAGGATTAGCCTAGTGAGCCACGGCGCCGGCCCTAATATGACCTATTTATGTATCATTTACGCTAGAACATTTCTTTCAGAAAGTGGGATGTTTATTTTTATTTTAATTTAAGTGTCTTCCCAGAAGTTTTGTCTTAAAATGTAATAGCAGTTCCAAAAACTCAACAATAAAGGAATAATTTTCCAAACTTTAATTTTTATTGACAGATTTCCAGCTTAATTAGGCAAGTTCTGGTCGACTAATGTTTCAAACTATTGTAAAGACATCGGTTCAATGTTTATTTGTAATTTGAAATGTATTTAAATTAACATTTATCTAGTAAGTTATAGATTATTTAATAAATGAAGTAAGTATAAATGTTTTTAAAATGATTTTTATTTGATGTTAGAAAATGGAATCTTTATCTGTTTTAGGGAGTACACCTTTAGGATGCTATAAAAAGCTAATAGAATATCACAAAAATGGAGACCTTTCTTTTAAATATGTGAAGACCTTTAATATGGATGAATATGTAGGTAAGCTATATTTGAATCTATTGGATATGCAGTATATTTGCTTTTCAGTAAAATGAATATATTTTCAGAATATTGTTACTTTAATTTATATCTTGGATATAAGAGTATATCTGTGGAATAAAATGTCCTACTGTGTGATAAGATTGGGAGTTTATGTAAAAATCTGTATTTTTGTGATGACTGCTCAGTGTAGTGGGAAGAATCCGGGACTAGAAATCATTCATCTTGGGCTCTTGTCAGTTATCCATCATGTAACTTTGCACTTGATCTTAGCCAAAAGGCCGAGAAGTGATTGTCATGTAACTTTGAGCCAGTCATTTTCATTTCTTGATACCTTTTTTTTTTTTAATTCTTAAAGCAGAGTTAAAAATCATTGTTGTGGGAAAAATTTAAGTAATTTTATATAAAAATAATTAGTAAAATAAAGACTTTTAAATAAAAGACTGTATTTTAACTGTGTAGCTTTTATAATGTATTTAACATTTTTTTTACTTACCTGGAAAGTTCTGTATTATTTTGAAACTGTATTAAAAGATAAATATAGGAATGTTTTTAATGGTAATGTGATAGTCAAAAAAACTGATTCAATATACTTTGCACGTGTGTAAGAAAAATAGATGATGAACATGGCTAACATTTCAGTTGAATTAGCTAATTAATTTATTTTGAGCTTAAAAAAAGTCTGTTCCATTGATTAAAATTTTGTGTTTTTGAGATGTGGAGTAAGGTGGTTACTTGTACATGAACTAGACTTCTTGTGTTTGAATCCTGGCCTCTCTGTAGGACTCTGTGACTTGAGAAAAGTTCTTTGTGTTTCATTTATCAATAATATGAGAATGATAATAGTGTTTCCATAGATGTTTTATAAGTTAATTGCATTATACATATATGTAAAGTGATAAGATGCTGGGCCTTTAATACGCACATATTGCACAGAAAGTGCTATTAAATAGAATATGGCATAAAAAGGTTCTATTTCAAGTGGCATTTGTTGCAGAAAAAGAAAGTTTAGATTTATTTCTGGAATGAGTTAAATTTTATTGATTAATTTCATATTTAGGACTTCCAAGAAACCATCCTGAAAGCTACCATTCGTACATGTGGAATAATTTTTTTAAGCATATTGATATTGATCCTAAGAATGCTCATATCCTTGATGGGAATGCTACGGATTTACAAGCAGAATGTGATGCATTTGAAATGAAAATTAAAGAAGCTGGAGGAATAGATCTTTTTGTCGGAGGTATATGAAAATATCTTGTCTATAAGCATTTACCTACTAATGTTTTAATTCAGTGTCTTCCAATTTTAATTTTTTTTTTTTTTTTTTTTTTTTTTTTTGACAGGCAGAGTGGACAGTGAGAGAGAGAGACAGAGAGAGAAAGGTCTTCCTTTGCCGCTGGTTCACCCTCCAATGGCCGCCGCTGCAGCCGGCGCACCGCGCTGATCCTGGCAGGAGCCAGGAGCCAGGTGCTTTTCCTGGTCTCCCATGGGGTGCAGGGCCCAAGCACCTGGGCCATCCTCCACTGCACTCCCTGGCCATAGCAGAGAGCTGGCCTGGAAGAGGGGCAACCGGGACAGAATCCGGCGCCCCAACCGGGACTAGAACCCGGTGTGCCGGCGCCGCAAGGTGGAGGATTAGCCTATTGAGCCACGGCGCCGGCTCTCCAATTTTAATTTAAATAAAAATCATCCTGGCCGGCGCCGCGGCTCACTAAGCTAATCCTCCGCCTTGCGGCGCCGGCACACCGGGTTCTAGTCCCAGTCGGGGCACTGGATTCTGTCCCGGTTGCCCCTCTTCCAGGCCAGCTCTCTGCACCCCATGGGAGACCAGGATAAGTACCTGGCTCCTGCCATCGGAGCAGCACAGTGCACCGGCTGTAGTGCGCTGGCTGCGGCAGCCATTGGAGGGTGAACCAACGATCTCTTTGTCTCTCTCTCTCACTGTCCACTCTGCCTGTAAAAAAAAAAAAAAATCATCCTAACCATTGTGCAATATGAAATGAACACCAGTGACAGTATGAACCCACCTATTCAGCTGGTTGTTTCTAATTTATTTTCATCAGAATTATCTGAAGATTCTAAGAGTTAACAATCAGAATTACTTAAATTGTTCCTTGAAAGGCTGGTACCTCTCAAGGTACCTCTGTTAAAATCTTATAATTACCTCTTTAAGGTTAACAGTTTATCATATTTTAAGAGAGGAGTGATCTGTTCCTTTTCTTAAATGATAAGTTTCTCTCTTTAGCACTTCTTTAGAAGTCCAGTCAAACCTACTATTATATTACAGAATTGAATATAAGTTTACATGAGGAACAAGTGGGCAGATCATTTAAATGGCTTCATCTCTTGAGAAAGTCATTTAAGAATGTTGTAAGACTTTATCATCAGCCTTTAGTTAATGAGTTAAGCTGCATAATTGGCTTAATAAATTCCAAAATGAAAATGAATGTTTAATTAACCAAATACCAAATATAGGTAATATACATATATAACCAAATACTGTTTGAAATATTATATATATGTACACACACATATGCACGCGCACACACATGTGGGCGGAATCTACAATAGGAGGAACAGTTTCTTTGTAACAACATGGTTTTCTGTTATCAGTATGAAACATCTGAAACAGATTAGATAGCTGCCATCAGAATAGTACAATATCAACTAAGAAATTTTTTTGTCAGATTCTTTAATGTTCAACTAAAAATACTAATGTTCTAAATTAACAAAATTGTATATATATGTTTGTAATTTGTTGGAAAACTACTCAAAATTACATAAACTAAAGCTGTATTTAGTATAATTTATGGCTGAAGTGGCCAAGTATGGTTGAGGTAGTTGGTTGTCAGTATAATTAAATCACTTATAAAACAGGATTAATATTAACCATTGTAAAATTTGTGAGAGTTAATCACACTTTTACATGTCTAAAACCACACATATATATTGATGTGTATTTGGCACTCTTTATTACTACAGTCTTCTCTTTTCTCTGAAATGAAGATGCTGACATAGTTGTGCCTCAGTTTATAGAATTTGAGGTTTTTAACCAAATTACTTGTGGACATCCAGATATCTATATAAATAACAGAGCCAATGCCAGTACTATATATTTTGTGTGTAAATAGACTGGTAATGTTTTTTTTTTCTTTAATCTGAGTAAGTCCAAGTTTTGATTTTTAAAATAGAAAATTATCTATGTTTTGAATAAAATTTACTAATATTACATTAGTAATTCTGTAGATTACTGATACATATTCCAAATTTTTTCATTTGGTTTAATTTTGAGGTAATGACCATTTGTACCTGCTAATATCAAGGCTAACACAAAATCCAGTGAGAATGTTTGAGAGTGTACTGAATCCCCACTCTTTAGATTTGGTAAACTCCATACTAAATGAAATAGAATTAATGTAATATAATATACCTCAACTCTTTATCTTAGTTGTATCAAGAATGTTTTCACTCTTTTGCTTTATGCCTTAAAAGTATATTAGTTGTTAGAGGTTCATTGAAAATGACTGAAGAATGTCTTAATTAGTGGCCTTTTTTTCCCCTATTTATTAACTCTCACATGCATCCATGTGACAAATCCCTTGCAGACTCAGTACAAGGAAATGGAATTTATTGAGGGTAAAAATCTGATAAGAACTGTTTTAACTCTGTTTTGTACTTTTGTCCTGCTTTCCAGGAAGCATTCTTAGCTTAATGTGTTGTTTAAGGCAGCAACTCTTATCCAATATTTGTGGTAGAAATCACTCCTTTACACATAGCTTTAAATCATTTCTTGTTTGCTAATTTTCTTGGTATGTTTTCTCACTGTAAACCATCTCCTTTCTCTCTTTAAACTAGATGGGGCCTAAATTATAATTATTTATTTCTATCACTCTTACTAAAAATAACTTTTTTTTTTAACCATTTTAACCAGTTAGGTTTCCAGTAGTAGTCTACCTCTCTCCTTAACTCAGCCCCCCCCTTCAAAAAAAAAATTTAAGAGTGTTTCCTTGTCTCTAACATTCAACTGTAGTCATGTGATGGCCCAGGGTCTGTACCATTTGAAGGATGCAATTACTCTGTCCATAAGAAGAGAAGGGTTAGCTTACTGCATTTTCTTTGAATTTTTTCCTCTTTGGGATACTTTTTTACTCATTGAATGTGTACTCCTAAAAGAATCTCATTTGATTCTTTGCATTTATTGATCTGGGTTAATTATCATTGGATTTTCAAGATGAGGCTTGGTATCTGGGTCTTACCACTTGCCCTTCTTTTGTTCCAGGGTTTGGTTAATAAAAACTCTAAGAACTGTGCCAAATGGGATCAAAATATCAGCTTTATTAAAGGTAAAGTTGGAATAGAGATTGCAGGTTGGGCTTGAAGCCACAATGGGGTTTTCTACTCCTCTGCATTGGAAACAGAATGAAAAGAGCTCAAGAATGTTAATCTGCTATTATTCACTCCAGGGCATTAATGCAGGAGTTCTAACACCTTGTTAGAGAAGTTTAAAGAGAAAATATATATTCTAAAAGTTCTTAGATTTTTTTCTGATGGCAAAAGTGTTAAGAGACAGAGTAATCTTGAATTCCTGCCTGCCCCAACATTAAGATAAAACTTGGACTTTTATAAATAAGACCTAAATATATTAACTTTTAAAATACCATTTTTTTTCTTTGTTTTTTAAAAAAGAAAAAAAAAAGGTGGAGGAGATCTTTAACCTTCTGTTACATAATTGGATTATTTGGTTTGCCAGTAACTGCAGTTGACTGAAAGTAAATGAACTGGAATGATATTGGGGTAGCACAAAACTGAAGGAAGAGTTAAAACAACCAATTCTTTGGAACCCGAGATCTTAGAATTAGGCTCTGATCACCCTTGTCCCTGCAGTGCTATCGTCCAGTGCTTCAGTTCTAGATGCCTTCTTTCTAGATCCATAGTCAAAATTCTAACTGGGAAAGAGATTCTGATTGGTTCAACTTGGGACAAGTGCTTATCTAGAACACAAACACTCTGTGTAAGAACTGTAATTGTTTAGCTTCTGTAGTGAGAACATAGCAGAAGAGAAATTGAGAGATTATACTACAAGACCAAAGAATAGCAACCATCATTCATTTATTCAATTATTATTTATTGAGTGCCACCCATGCATATGTTATTTTAAATGGTAAAGATACAGTAATGAAGAGGAAGTCCTGACTTTCATGAAATTTATATTCTGCCTGCAGGAGTTGGGAATACTGGGGAGACATATAATTTATATGCTGAGCTTTGGAGCTGTTTCATAGTGGTACTAATGTCTTAATGTAGACCTAGAGGCCAAATACAAATTGGCCACATTTGAGACGCCACTTGGCCTAGCCTTTAAGACACTGCTTGGGACACCCACATCCATATTTGAGTGCCTGGGTTCAAGTCCTGACTCCACTTTCAATTCCAGCTCATACACACACTGGTGTGCAGTAGGTGATGACTTAAGTGGCTAAGTCCCTGCCACCCATTTGGGAGACACAGATTGAAATCCTGGCTCCTGGTTTTGGTCTGCTTGGGCTCTGGCCATTGCAGATATTTTGGGAATAAACCAGAGGAGGAAAACTGTCTCACTCAGTGCCTTTCAAATTAATGAGTATATAATTTTTTTAAAGAATTTACTGCATTAAAAATAATTTTTAGCAGGAAACTCAGTTTTTAATTAACGATGGCAATAAGTGAATGTATACCTTCTCCCTTATTAATCTTTGCTTATAATTTCAGCCTACCTGTACACATCTGCGTGGCCCAAGTCATCTGAGAGTATTAATCTTAGTAAACTTATTTTTTTCTGGAGCTTTATTTTCCTGATTTCATCCTTTCTTTTCACATATATAGAGAAATATAAATATTTGTACATATGTATACCTAAGAGGAGAAATAGAACACTTACAAATGTAGAGAGAAATATGCATCTATAATTATAATTTATAAACAGATTAGTAGAAGTAATCTACTGTTGTAAACACATCTAGGACCTCACATTCAAAATGTATGTGCCCACATTAAAAGTTCTTAGATTGTTGTACTTTTGGAAACTATATCTGTTTTATAGAATATTTTATTCCTTCATTCTTCAAAACCAGGTTACTCTGTCATATACCTGGGCTTTGGGAAATTTTGCTGGAGTTACATATTGTATGGTGTGTGTCTGTAAGGTGTATACCTGTCTTTGCATCAAAGTAAATGTACAGAATATAAATGTAAAAGATATTTTAATGACTCGAGAACTTGCAGGTTTAGTTTTTGATTGAGTTTGCCAGAATCTGACTAATTACTATGGCATATGTTCATAAAACTTGATTTATTTCATGGAAAGATTGTTGATTTCATGAAAAGAATTGTTTCCCATTTCTTCCAAATAAGGGGTACTACATTCTTATCTGTATTTTAGAGGCAATGTTAGAACATTAGAGCTGGCAGTAGGTCTCTGTAAAGCAGTGTTTTTGAAACTGATTGTCACCCATCATTATCAGTTTATTTCATCAGTAGTCTGTTGCATCTAGAATTCCCTTTTTGTTTGTTTTGTTAATGAAACAGAATGTAATAGAAAGTAGCTTGAATGGCTTCTAAGGGTAAGTATGAGTTCATGCAATTCTTATATATCTGTGTGTATCTGTAGGTACAGTAAATAACAGATTAGAGTGTTGAGTGTTATTAAAATAGTCAAAATTTTGAAAAAATTGCTGCTATAGATAATATTTTATCTACTCTATACATTTTTGAAAGTAAGGAAACTAGAAATAGGTTCACTGTTTAGTTACCGCTTCTGGAGTAGAAGCAGTTAGAGTGAAATATGAATTTAAAGGCCACTGAGTTGGGAATCACAGACTTAGATTTGATTCCTGTCTTAGTTTAGTATTTGCTAAATTTTAACCTAAATAAGTATCGTGTTTTCCTTAAGCTTCCAAGTTTCCTTTTGTCTTAAAAAAATTGGTGAATATGCATGTGAAAGTGCTTTATAAGCTCTGAAGTATACTAAAATAAGCTAATGCTTAATTTTACTGCTATCATTTGAATCATGGTAGCTCAATGCTAAGCATTACAGAAAACATGGAAATATCTATTGAATCAAATATAGAGACAAATATTTTAATGCAGTATTAGGAATCTAGCTATAAAATGAAACAAGGTAAGTGTGTTTATAACTCTTTCCTTTCTGTTGAACCACATAAGACTTTGAGCAAATGCTTTTATATCTGTGAGAAACCCTGTTTACTTTATATGTACATTTGTGTGTTTGTGTATTTCTTTTGAAAGGAATTGGTCCAGATGGTCATATTGCTTTCAATGAGCCAGGATCCAGTTTAGTATCAAGGACAAGATTAAAGACTTTAGCAATGGACACTATTTTGGCAAATGCTAAATATTTTGATGGAGATTTATCAAAAGTGCCAACTATGGCTCTAACTGTTGGTGTGGGGACAGTGATGGATGCTAGAGAAGTAAGAATTAAATGTTCTTTGATCTTTTCACTTTGATGTTTATCTATTTTGGAGTGGAATAAGTGACATTTTAGTTGTGTTGTATTTGCAGTATAAATTGTTTCCTAGTTTTTAGTTTAGTAACTTTTGTTTAGTAACATTACCATATTTAGGAACCAAATAAATTAAGTTTTTCAGAACTGTAATTTAAGACGTAAGTACCACATCTTTTTAGTTACTGCTTCACTTGCCTATTCTTGCTTCACAGTTTGGGGTTTTAAAATCTCACTGATCAGATATGTGTGTGTGTGTGTGTGTGTGTGTTATTGCAAAGTCTTGTGAAAGGACTATTGGGACAAAGATTCAGTGCTAGTCATTCTACCCTATTTTTGAATCCTCAGGATGATTTACCATAAAGTGCTTCTTGACTAAATATAGGAAATATAACCCAATTGGTTTCTAGCAAAAAAGAACCTTGTTGAGAGTTAGATCAAATTTGGTATATTTGAAAATGTAAGAGCTCTGAGTAGTAGAATCTGCCTAATTTTAAAGTTTTTAATTGGGCTGCCGTTTCCTTCCTTGAAAACAACAGATTCTATCAGGTCTTGACTATAATTGATTAAATTATATGGAAACCCAAAACTGTTTCTAGTAGCAGGACTTAACAGGTTCAGAGGAAAAAATGAGATTTTGGATCATGATATCAAACACCCAACACGGCCTGTCCCAGGGTAGATATTTAGTACTTGTTGGGAATAGTTTCTATATAGTTACATTGTAGAACTATAATAACTTTAACATTTATTTTTAACAACTATAAGGAAAAAAATCACATTTGAGAATTTACATCACATAACTTGTATTGGTTGAATTGTAAAATTCAAATTCACTGCTAAAGATGATGATTCATTTTGACACATGTACCCATATTTTCATATGTTCTTTGAATTATTTCATAGGCAGTTATGGATTTGAGATCAAGAGCTTGGATTTTCTGTAGTTTGTATACATATGGGTTAGACTGTCTCTCCTTTGAGTAAAAGCCTAATCCTTTAAATCTAGTTTTTGTTCCAAGACAACTTTAGATAGTATATGTTCAATAAAACAATCTTCAGATTTCTCTAGATTACTTTTTTTAATTTTTTTTTTTTTTTTGACAGGCAGAGTTAGACAGTAAGAGAGAGAGAGACAGAGAAAGGTCTTCCTTTTTTCCGTTGGTTCACCCAACAAGTGGCCGCTATGGCCAGCATGTTGCAGCTGGCACACTGCGCCGATCTGAAACCAGGAGCCAGGTGCTTCCTTCTGGTCTCCCATGTGGGCGTAGGGCCCAAGGACCTGGGCCATCCTCCACTGCACTCTCAGGCCACAGCAGAGAGCTGGACTAGAAGAGGAGCAACCGGGACAGAATCCGGCACCCCAACATATTTAATTTTTTTATACTCACCTGGTAAAGTAAGGCTGAGAATTACTGAACAAGACTATAGGAAATGGTTAAAGGAAAATCAACATGTAAATGTCTGTGCAAACTCCTGTTTCCCTGTAGAGTTTATTCCATCCTATTTCAACATTTAGCAACTATCACTTTATTTATTTGAAAAGGAGAGTGGCCGGCGCCGCGGCTCACTAGGCTAATCCTCCGCCTTGCGGCGCCGGCACAGCAAGTTCTAGTCCCGGTCGGGGCGCCCGATTCTGTCCCGGTTGCCCCTTTTCCAGGCCAGCTCTCTGCTGTGGCCAGGGAGTGCAGTGGAGGATTGCTCAAGTGCTTTGGCCCTGTACCCCATGGGAGACCAGGATAAGTACCTAGCTCCTGCCATCGGATCAGCGCGGTGTGCCAGAGCAGTGCGCTGGCCACGGCAGCCATTGGAGGGTGAACCAATGGCAAAAAGGAAGACCTTTCTCTCTGTCTCTCTCTCTCACTGTCCACTCTGCCTGTCAAAAAAAAAAAAAAAAAAAAATTAAAAATAAAGAAAAGGAGAGTGAGAGAGCCTAGTGAGCCGCAGCGCCGGCCGATTACTCTTTCAATATCTTTTGTTTTCATTTTCTTTTGTTTTTCTGAAATGATTTGTTACTTTTAATGGATTTGACCAGGTTATATAATTCTTTAAAGGCATGTCATTCTGCTTTTTCAAATGAGCCCTTTTGTGTCTTTTTCATATTTGCCCAGGTCTCTTATGTATCAGTATGTATTTTACTAATAATCATAGATATTACAGTATATTTACTTACAACCCTAGGCAAGATACTATTTTGCTTGTTAAATGAGAAGCACTTTGTGTTTACCTGTTACCTTAACAAGAAGAAATAAGGAGTTTGAACTATGAAGAAATTGGGGAGCTATTTATTTTTGTATCAGAGGAATATCAGTTAAAAATCTGCTTCTAAACAAATAGTTCTTACTCATTTGTCACATTTTTAACTACTAATTAAAAATGATGTTCATGATTTTGCAGGTAATGATCCTCATAACAGGCGCACACAAAGCATTTGCCCTGTACAAAGCAATAGAAGAGGGAGTCAATCATATGTGGACTGTTTCAGCTTTCCAGCAACACCCTCGAACTATTTTTGTATGTGATGAAGATGCTACATTAGAATTAAGAGTTAAAACTGTGAAATACTTTAAAGGTGAGCACTGAATTTCAGAAGTAGACTGTGAGATTTTCTATTGTAGAGGACAGTTAAAACTTAGTATGACTGTTGAGTTAAATTCTACACCGTTGCCTATTAAAAACCATTGTACTGACCATAGATAGGTCTTTCAAAAATAGAAACTTTTCACCTCAGATAACTGTAGCTGCTAGGATAGTTTCCTACTTTTGTTTCAAGAATAGAGTATCTTCAGTCTGTATTTTCAGTAAAGGCATTTTTTGAGACTCAGAATTTTTTAAATAGTTTACTTTCATATTGTATGTAGAAATCACCCAAAAAGGAAATGCATCTATACCCTTTCTGATTTTCTTTTCATATTTACCAGAAGTCCCTCAACCCCACTTCCTCACAATGTTTAGAACCTAATCAAAGGTTTTATTTTCATAATTTCAAACAAATGTATTCCCAGATATTAAAATTATGAAGGGAGCAGGTATTGGGGTATAGCAGGTTATGAAACATGGGAAGCTCACATCCCATATCATATTCCCTGATTCCAGTCCCAGGTGCTCCATATTTCCAATCCAACTTCTGCTATACACAAATGAAGGACCAAGTGCTTGGATTCTTGACATCTACATGGGAGACCCACATGGAACTCCTGGCTCCTGGCTTCAGCCTGGCCTTAGCCCAACTGTTGCAGGCATTTTTGGAGAGTGAACCAGCAGATAAGACATTTCTGTCTCTCTCTCTCCCTTTTAAATAAATAAAGTGATAGTGGCTAAATGTTGAAATAGGATGGAATAAACTCTACAGGGAAACAGGAGTTTGCAGACATTTACATGTTGATTTTCCTTTAACCTTTTCCTGTAGTCTTGTTCAGTAATTCTCAGCCTTACTTTACCAGGTTGAGTATAAAAAAATTAAATATGCTTGATGTAATTGGTGCTTTATAAGAATCACCTCAGTGATGAGTTATGAATAGGGCAGAGCTCCTGGATAGAGATTTACTCATATATTTCCAGGTAGTCCTTCAGATTTATTACAAATATTAGATTCCTTTTTAGTTAATAAAAAAAAAATCCTCATCCATAAATTAAAGTGCCAGTTTTAAGGAGATTGATCTAACATGGTCTTTTTCTAGTATTAATATGCTAAATATCTGCATTAGTCTGATTTTGTCCAATGTTTTTTTAAAGATTTATTTATTTGAAAGGCAGAGTTAAAGAGAGGCAGAGGTAGAGAGAGAGAGATCCAGAAGAGGTCTTCCATCCACTGGCCGACTCCCCAAATGGCTGAAATGGCCAGAGCTAAGCTGATACAAAGCCAGGAGCTTCTTCTGGGTCTCCCACGTAGGTGCAGGGGCCCAAGACTTGGACCACCTTCTGCTGCTTTCCCAGGTGCATTAGTAGGGAGCTGGATCAGTAGTGGAGCAGCTGAGACACAGCATGCATATGGGATGCCAGCACTGCAGGCAGTGGCTTTACCTGCTAAGTCAAAGCACTGACCCCCACAATTTGTTATCAGAAAATTTTTACATTATAATGAGTATTTAATAACAGCCGTACTTCTATGACCAGGCACTGTTCTAATGCATACTTATTTACTTTATTCTTATAACAACAGTTTAATGAGAGCACTATTTTACTTCCATTAAGTGAACTAACATTATTTAAGATTTATTTATTTGAAAGAGTGATGGAGAGGGAAGAAGAGACAGAGAACATGATCTTCCATCACTGGTTCACTCTTCACATGACTGAAACAGCCAGAGGCTGGGTCAGGCTGAAGCTAGGAGCCAGGAACTTCATCGTGGTCTCCCACATAATATATTAAGTATGAAAATTATCCTTATAGGGTGACTCCCTAGAAAATTACATATCTTCAAAATAACATGGCTGAAATTGTGTTTAATCTTTGTTGTCCTTTGTGATTAGACCCTACAGTATGCTATGGAGAAGGTAGCCTTCTCTCATTTCCCTTTACCAGAGGAATGGAGTGCTTATCTCCCTTCCCTCCTTTGAAGAGGCTTCTCAGCGTTTGTCTTTTGGGGAACACATCAGTGCTCTTTGCATACCCCCTAAAGTTGGTCTCCCTCACAGACTTGATTTTTGAGTGCTTTTTTGCAGCCTTCCTAACAAGAAATATTTACTCTTCTAACAAGTTTCGTATATTCTCAGTCTAATAATACCATTTTCTGACAAAACAGATATCATTAACCTCCAAAATACAAGCTCTTTCATTTGTTAATTAGGTCACAGTATTTTCAAAAAATTTTCAAAAGAAATATAGGATATGAGTAACTAGAAAATAAGTTAATTCTCAGGAAGCTTTAATAAGCAGTCAAAAACATACATAGTAATTATAAAATGAAATTTTAAATCTACTTAAATTTAAATTTCTACTCTAAATTATTATTTTGTATTTTAGTAAACCTCAGTGTGGAATGGGTTAATCTGATCAACCTTTGTCATCAGTACACATGTGCCAAAATAACAGAAGAACAATTTGCTACGTGAACAGATAGGATTACGTTGGAGAACTAAAGCTACCCTAGTATGACAGCCATTTTGAGCCCCTCCCTGGAGTGTAGTAGAGGAACTCCCAGAAGATCAAATCAACATAAACTCTTAGATATAATTAGAATGCATTTACCAAGTCAGTGATCACATTTATCTCCTCATACTGAAGCTCTCTGGATAACTGTTACTAATTCTGTACCTGCACAATTCTATATCTACACTGTTTTGTAAATAACTTTAAATTAGTATTTACAATACTAGTAATTGTGAATTAGTATTTACTAGGTAGTTTAAACATTCTGAAATGTTTCTCTTTGCATTTTTTTCAATAAACTTAACCATTTCTTTAAGATGGAAACCAGATATATATACTATATCTTATACATCTTGTATCTTAAAGTAAATGAAGTAGTTCAAAATTAACAAAACCACAACTAGGACTGTGCTTCTTTTCTTTAAGGTCTAATGCATGTGCACAATAAACTTGTGGATCCACTACACAGTATGAAAGAAGGAGATTGAAGGAGATTGAAGCAAAAGTCTGCTTGAATGAACAGAACACTTTAAGTAGTAGATGAATTTTCAGCTATGCAATATGATAAAGCATGGGGAATTCAGAAAATTGCCTTTTTAAATAAGTCCAACACGTATGTTAAACATTCCATATTTAGAATTAGTGTCTGTTTTACACTAGGGTTTAGGAGTAGTTGGCTTACACAATTGACTATTAATTATGAAGTACAGAAGCCACATCACCACCTATAAAACAGCGTAAAAATGAAATTTCTGCCTGTTTAAAATCATTTTAAAGGTAAAGATGTGCACATAAGATACCAATTGTGACAGGACTCCAGCGGCAATCACAGATTTTTAATTACAAGATTACACTCCAAGCCTTTCAAGTATCAACCATCACCACAAACCTTTCCTTTTAGAATGCTATCCTTGTATTTCCTGTGCATTATATACATGCTTTTCTGCACGTGGTTGCCTTACATATCTTCCTGCAGTAGCATTTGGACATCAACCGTCCTGCTGTTATTTGTAAAGGAAATAAGAAGAGATGACAGTGCCTAAAAGTACAGTTTACATCCTTTTGAACATATGTGTAAGTGCATGTTTTTGTGCACCTTCTTCTATAGCACTTTTTTATAAATACGCTGTGATTTTTATTTAATGGCTTGGGTTCATGCCCTTACTTTAAGAATCTTGGCAGTTAAGAGCTTTATATCTAGATAGCAACATATGTAAGAAAACTCTTTTAAAAAGACTATTTTCTGATTGTTGTTATACTTCATAAATGATTAGCTTTATTTCTTATATATCAAATGCCTAAAAGAATAATATGAAATTAAATTGTAAACTATTTTAGATTGCCATAACTTGCATAATGAAAGTGCAAATAAAATTCTATTGTTTTCTATCTTTATCTCAAATAAAGCTTATAGCAAACAAATAAGTTATCTAAATTTCATTTCCAGAAGTGAAATTAACACTTGCATTTGAGAGAATTCAAAAATTAGTACCTGTAAGCCTGCATTTACTTGTGGTTTGCCATTAGGAACAGTATCTCTGCCTGTCATTTGTCAGTGTTAATTCCATGGCCAGTAAAAGCAATGCACTCTTGCCTTTGTATTATTTTATTTTGTATTTATAAGCCTGCCTGGTAGAAGAACCATTATATATAATCTAAATACTTTATTGTGATTATAATGTACTTCAGTTAAGCTTAAAATATTAATAAAAAATGAAATACAAATAAAACAAGGGTAAATATGCTGCTTTAATTCCAGATGATGACATTTTAATAGCCTTATAAATAGATTTTAAATTCCTTAGGAGTGTCAGGTCTTTAGCCATTTGGACACTTGCATCCCATATCCAAGTGCCTGGGTTCAGTTCCAGACTTGACTTTGGATTCCAGCTTCCCATTAACGTGCACCATTGGTGCAGCAGGTATGGCTTAGTTGGGCCTCTGCTATCCATGTGGGAGACTCCAATTCAGTTCTCAGCTCTTGGATTGGCCTGGCGCCATCTCAGCTATTACGGGCATTGAGAAATGGACCAGCAGATGGGAGAATGACTGTCTGCCTTTCATATAAATAAAATAAAGATAAAATAGATGAGTAATGAATTGGTAACATCTTCCTCTCCCACTTCTGGTAATAGTAACAAATTGTTACATCAAATTACCCTACCTTAGAAGGTCATATGTATGGCATAATAGTGAAAAAGTTAAAAATACATGTTTTAGTGCATAGTTCACCAATTATTTTGTGATTTAAAGGCACCAGTTCAAGTCCTGGCTGTTCCACTTTGATCGCACTCCATACTAATGTATTTGGGAAGCAGTGGAAGATGGCCCAAGTACCTGGGACCCTGCACCCACATGGGAGAAATTTAAGAAGCTCCTGGGCCAAGCTCCCACTGTTAGAGCCATTTGGGGAGTGAACCAGTGGATAGAAGGTCTCTCTGTAAACTCTGCCTTTCAAATAAATACATATTTTCCAAAAAGAAGCTATTGTTTGAATCCCAGCTGTCAATAACTGTGAACTTACGCAGTAAGTCAGTCTTGTCATCTTCCCCTCAGTTATTAAGAGTAAATAAGGGAAGCCAGTAGCTCTGGTGGCTACTTTATCATTGCTTAAACATGTTTTAAAAAATGTGTGGGTACATTTTTAAATGCTTTTTCAAAAATATATTGTTTTGGAGCCAGAGCTGTGATGTAGCGGGAAGAGCCGCCACCTGCAGTGCTGGCATCCCATATAGGCACCAGTTCAAGTTCCGGCTGCTCCACTTCTGATCCAGCTCTCTGCTATGGCCTGGGAAAGCAGTGGAAGATGGCGCATGTCCTTGGGCCCTTGCACCCATGTGGAAAGACCCCGAGGAAGCTCCAGGCTTCAGATCCACGCAGCTCTGGCTGCTGAGGCCAATCGGGAAGTGAGTGAACCAGTGGGTGGAAGATCTCACTCTCTCTCTGCTTCTCTGTGTAACTGTGTGTCAAATCAATCAATCAATCCCCAAAAAGAGTATTGTTTTTAAAATGAAATTTGAGTTGCAGAAACAAAGAGCTCACACCCACTGGTTCACTCCCCAACTGCCTGAAATGGGTGGAGGGGAGGTGACTGAAGCTGGGAACTGGGAACTCAGTCCCTGTTTCCCATGTGTGTGTCAGTAACTCAATCACATAAGCCACTACCCAAATGCCTCCCAGGGTCTATAAGCGAGACGCTGGAGTCTGGAATGGAGCAGAGTTTCAGACCCAGATATTTCAACATGGGACACAGGCATCTTAAGACATGTACTAGACCAAAAGGCTGCCCCTAAACATTTTCATGTTTGTTAAAATCTTACTAATGATTAGGTTTTCTGGGGAAAACATTTAGAAGACACACAACTCTAAACTGAAATCATCTGATTGGAAAAGTGGCCTGGAGAGGAAAGTTAAGTTTATGCTAAGATCTGGAAAATGGTTTTTTTGTACTATTGGTACAAATAAGACTTTTCTAAAGAGTCACAGACTAAAGGATAAAATTTGTCTGAATTTAAAATATACAAAGACTAAGTACCATATACCTATTCCATATTATGTGACAGGTACCAACTTGAAACTTTCCCTGGACAGAAATTTTGCCTAGGGAATTACACTGCCATTATTTAAAATACTATTGTCATAGAGTTCCATATTTGTGTTCTCTAAGCTACAAGGAAGAAGGTACATGAGCTGATTAACTTACACAACTAGACTAAATTAAAGAATAACCTCTACATATAATTTTAGGCACATCCCCACTGTCTTAACATTTTAAAATCTCTTAACAATCTTAGTATAATTCAGTTACTGCTATTCTTAATCCTAAAAGATTCAATGTAGAAGCCAAAAAAATTAATAGCTAAATTATTTTATCTTGTTACAATACAATCTGTATTCTGGTTTGTGCACTGAGTAAACATAGGATTTAAGAGCTTAGAAGTTAATAGAGCCATTTATAGGTTGTGTGATCCTTGGTAGGTTATTTACCTAAAAGCTCAGTCTTTTCCATTATGAAATTTATATAACTAAGCTGTCTTTAGTTACAGTGTTGCTAGTACCAACCACTTTAACTAGATGGACTAATTAAGTATGAGACCTTTCAGTATCAGTAATAAAAAAATACATGAAGACAAAAAGTTATAATTCACTGAGTGCTTAATATGCGTCATGTACCCTTCTGAATCATTTGAAATGTGTTGTCTCACCAAACCTTCATTAAGAACCTATGGAAGCAGCAGTGGTATAATCCTGATTTTACTAAAGAAACAAAAGTGAGTTATGTGGCCAAGGTCACCTTACTAGTGAGTTAATGAACACAAATTTGAGACTACACAATTTGGCTTCAGGATCCTAGCTCTTATCCACTCACCATTCCCTTTCAAAGAAATGCACTAAAGTTATTTAAATCTGGGAACTCTGAAAGTAACAAGAAAGTTTTACAGTTTTCATTATTATTGTCAAAATAAGTTACAATAAAAAGTAAAGTTTTTAATTTATGAAAATTCTTTTATTTTTTTCCACCAATTACTTATCAGGTTGTGTTTTCAGAACTTTTATAAAAGCATCTTTTGGAACTTCAATGTTGCCAATTTTCCTCAGTTTCTTCTTTCCTTCTGCTTGTCTCCTCAAAAGTTTCATTTTTCGGGTAATATCACCACCATACTGAAAAATATTTTTAAAAATTAAAGTCTAAATCACTCCAAAAATACACAATTACACAATCCTAACCACCTACATGAGATAGCATCTACCAAGTTACTATCTAATTTTCCTTGTTAATCCTAATTACACTACTTTCTCAATGGTAATGGCTGTAATTTTTTTAGGGAGTGGAAATGAAGATCTGCAAAGAAATATAGTATTACAAAATGCATATCCAGTTAAGAACTGCCAATCTCATTGAGTCAAGGTTTAATTTTGGATATAAAGCTACATTTTCATGGAGAAAACTCTTAATCACAGAGGCACAAATTACACACATTAAGTATTTAGAAAAAATTTATCAATTCTCATAATAACAGAGTCAAGAATAACTTCATAATTGAAGCAGCAAACTTTGGCAAAGCAACATAGGAAGTAGATTTCACATATTCTTCAAAACAGAAGACATAGCCTTTTATCTTTCAAAATCTTTATGTATTATGTTAACAAAACATGTTACCCAGATCATAGAAGTAACTAGTATAAAAATATTTAAGACTGCACTGGCGATGTGACGTAGTGGGATAAGCCTCCGCCTGCAGTGCCAGAATCCCATAAGGGTACCGGTTCGTATCCTAGCTGCTCCTCTTCTGATCCAGCTCTCTGCTTTGGCCTGGGAAAGCAGTGAAAGATGGCCTAGCTGTTTGGGCCCCTGCACCCACATGGGACACCAGAAGCTCCTGGTCTTGACTTCAGGTCGGCTCAGCTCCAGCTGTTTTGATCATCTAGGGAATGAACCAGCGGATGGAAGACCTTTCTCTCTCTCTCCCTGTCTCTAACTCTACCTCTCAAATAAACCAATACACACATCTTTACACATAAAATAGACATACTAAAAGGTAGAATACACAGAACTTGATACATACACATTTCGCCAAAACGTTTTTTCTATAGGCTTTCACACTGTAACAGAGGAAATTCTGTTTAAGTAAATAATTTCATTATGCTGTTTAAAAGTGCTGTATGTCCAAAAAGAATCTCCCTTTTACTAAAGAATTTTAATTACAGTATCTTCACTGATATAAAATTGCTGTAAGCAAATAATTAAGATAGCTCAAATGTTGTATTTATTCTATGTACTTAGATTAGCATAAAAAAACAATTCAACATATTATCAGCACATATTTGTTAAGAAAAAAGTCAACACTTGCAGTAGTAAGGCTTGATTAGGCCAAAAATGAGTATGTTGTGACCTTGAGTATAAGAATTATATAAGCCTCTTTCAGGCTCAACCTAAAAATAAAACTACTACCACTACTTCAAAAACATTAAAAATGATTATCTAATTACTCAGTACCAAATTTGGGAAGAATGGCTAAAATATAGATAAAGAATATATTGTGAGACTTAGATTTTCATGAGATCAATTGCAGGGTAAATTAATTTTAATATATCCATCTCAACACTTAGAAACCAATCACTCTCTAAATCTGAATTAATTTCTAAATTTTTCTAATTCTGAAAATAGCTCTGTTTTAATTTTTTTTAATATAAAAAAATGTTTCCCCTAAACGTATTCTCTACCTTATCACACTTAATTGTTTGGTAAGTTTTAAATTGCACTTTCTAGAATATTCTCTGGTTTTCAGCACACTCTGCCTAACCTCTGGGTGTTAATGAAATACAAAATAACCAAAGTGTTAAGAAATGAAATTTATTGCCACTAATGGCCCTAGATTTATCTCATCTGTATAAAAAATGCCGGTCATATCTTACCACTACTGAATAAGCCAGAATTTAATAGCAATTTCTAACTTTTCATAACTGAGTTCCCAGATGCCTTAATATCATGAAGGAAATAAGCACTGCAATATATTTCTTGCATTTGCTGTTATTAACAGTAGAGCACCTTATTTAGTGTTCTGATTTATACATTTCACATAGTAACAGTAATTAGCCTGTCTTCCTTCCAGGTATACTGGAATCTTTATGAGGTCCCTAAGCTAGAATGCAAAGCCTATTGGTATAAGCATTCCTGTTTGATTGAAGGCCTCCTTCTCTGGGGAAGTGATATCAAATACTTCAGGTAAAAAAAAAAATCTTAATTTTGTCTTTTGGGAGATAAAACCATTTCATTTCAGTTTCTGTTAGCTATTATCTAATTGAAGGGATAAAACCACACAGATACCTTACTCAGGAAATTCAATTCAGTCATTTGATAAAATGGGAAATAAAAGCTTTGCTTCCAACTCAAATACATTATATTAACTATAATGAGCATCACCTAGGGGTATTATATAATACTGTCATTACTTAAATCAATGGAATTGACAGCTCTATCATACTGTTTCTACAAGTTAAATTAAAAGCTTACGCTGATATTAAGTTAAATCTTTTGGTACTCTAGTATTCTAGGTATATCATTTCTCAAACTTGCCCAGGAACAAAAATGAATTTCCACTCACGTTTCTCTTGCAATGATTTTACTTCCAATTGCAGCTTGAACTGCTATTTCAAACAGCTGCCTAGGAAGAGAATCCTTTAGACGTTCACATATGGCTTTCCCAACAGAGTGTGCTTTGTCTCTGAGACAGAAAAATAATTCTCATGTTCTAATGCACATACATAATCAATGTAAAAGTGACTTATTAAGGAGGTTTAAATGGAACTTACATTTTATACTCTGAATCATGAATGCTTTTCTATTCTAAAAATTATATTCTATATAACAGAAAATTTAGAAAGATATATTAAGAAAATAAAAACCACTCTTCATGCCCGCACCCATTTAAAACCAGTTAATACACATTTTAAAATTTTTAAAAGTATATCTTTTTAGTCATTTTTCTGCATTCACAATTTTCTTTAGTTAAATCAATATGCAGATAGTTTACCTTCATATTTAAATATTCTTGTCACTAGTCCATAATCTAGTTTTAATGACTTAATATAATAATTGGTGCCCCATAATTTTTCTTAACAACCTGCCAGTTCTTGAATATGTGGATGTTATCAGTTTTTATGAACATAAAAATTATTTTTGTTCTCAATCCTAAATCTGTTATTTTAAAGCTTAGAATACTTATTTTATCTGGTAAGAGCAACACTTTTTTTTACATGACACTGTTCCTTCTGAATACCATAATTCTATCCTCCCTGAAAAGAGAAGTGTGGGTGGGGAAGGAAATAGAAAGAAAAACTAGTAGAATGAAATATATTTTTAAAAATCTAACTACTCAAATAAAATTGGACAACCCATAATTACAGAGAGACTATCAAAGTGATTAGTTTCAAAGTCCATGATTAGCATGCATTCAGCTTACTTGTGTACAATCGTTACTAGCTCCTCCACAATATTTCCATTCAATAGAATATCCATTTTGACAAGTTCTGCAGCCTGGTAGCCAGCATCTTCATAATCGAAACTAACAATGGGGAAAAAAAAGTCTATGTAATAAACATTAGACTTCCCAGATGATTACATTTTTGCTTTACAAAACGTTTTCTTTCTACTCCTTTCAAAACCACTCACCAAAAACGATCTAAGTGTTCATCAAAATACGACAGACACAGTTTCATGTGAATGGATCTAAACATCCACAACAAGGAATTAACTTCCTTAACCTATTACATTATTAGATTAATCAAATTAAGGGCAAAAGCAATGGTAATGCATCTAAAGGGGGAAGGGAAAGAAAGTGGTGAGACTAGGCAAAGGGATTACTGAAGACAAAGGGCCCCTCTTTCACTATGTTGCCAGCACAGGTGGGCTGCAGATGATGTCCTGTGTTAACTGGGGCATTCTCAGATTTACAAGTTGGGTTTCTATTTAGTTTCTATGTTTAAATAAATGCTATATCACTGATAGACAGCCACCACTAGTGAGACCTGAATAACCTGTATTGTTTTTCGGTTTGAACCTTCACAGGACTTCTATGACAAGTAAATAATATATGTAAAGCGGTCGGTGCCGCGGCTCACTAGGCTAATCCTCCGCCTTGCGGCGCCAGCACACCGGGTTCTAGTCCCGGTCGGGGCGCCGGATTCTGTCCCGGTTGCCCCTTCCAGGCCAGCTCTCTGCTGTGGCCAGGGAGTGCAGTGGAGGATGGCCCAAGTCCTTGGGCCCTGCACCCCACGGGAGACCAGGAGAAGTACCTGGCTCCTGCCATCGGATCAGCACAGTGCGCCAGCCGCGGCGGCCATTGGAGGGTGAACCAATGGCAAAAGGAAGACCTTTCTCTCTGTCTCTCTCTCTCTCACTGTCCACTCTGCCTGTCAAAATAATAATAATAATAATATATGTAAAGCACTCTGAGCCAATAGCTAGTAAGCTAAATATTAAAACAGCCTAGCCTGGCACATAGAAGCACTTAGTTTCAACTCAATGTCTTGTATGAAAGGAAAGAAAGTTATTGGGTAACAAGTTCTGAGAAAGGAATTCTCAATTCAGACAGATAAACCAAGATTCTTTTGTATGAAGAGTTATTATGTGCTAACTTTCTTCACCAAAAAGTACATTTCATAAAATTAAACTTCTGGGTCACTATAGTATGCTCCTTAAGCACTAGAATTTTTCTTTGAATGTTATTTTTAATCTGTATGCCACTGTGTGTGTTTGACAGATGTGAATGTTCATGTCTCCCTCTAATTCTCCAGTTTATTTCACATTTTTTTGCCACTCCACTATACAACATCCTGGAATACAAGACTTTGGAATACTGAGGGCATCCCATAAGGCCATGCACTGAGTTCCTTATTTACTGTTTAATATAAACTCTTCTTTTTATCTAGCTGTTCTCCATGTACCCCTTTGATATAGACAATGGTTTTCATGACATGGGCCACTTACTGCTAGGAAGACCCAAGTTATTAAAGAGTTCACGAGTACAGGAACACACTTAGCACTTTTTACAGATTGAATATGTAATTCTGTTGTTTAAGTGTAAATAGATGCTCCTGAGATCATATAATACAAACATATTATAAAACTACCACTGAGGTCACAGTTGCTGTTATGTAAAATTATATGTAACTTTTCTTGAAAACTATTTATTTGAAAGGCAGAAAAACAGAGCTATCCCCTGGTCTACTTGTCAAATACCTACACACAGAGGGCTGAGCCAAACTGAATCCAGATTTGGGTCTTCCACATGTGAGTGGCAGGGACCTAACTACTTGAGCACTACCTGCTACTTCCCAGGTTATGCACTGTCAAAAACTGTAACCCAGAGCACAGCCAGGACTTGCACCCAGACTTGCACCTAGTTATAAAATGTGGATCTCTTAACTGCTAGGTTAAACACCTAGCTCTATGTATAATTCTTGATCCTACAGACAGAAAGAAGGAATATAGCTCTTTTCATGAAAAGGACACTACATGTTTTTCAATAAAGGCAAATAATAATTTGATAATGAACTGAAGCAATGTTTTTCTCCTATAAGCAAACTACTAGTATAAGGTTGTTCCAGGCCTTTAGAGTGTTATTCTCAACTACTTTCAAAAGGGTTGAGATTACTAAATAAGAGAATAGTACCTTCTTGATACTTGATGTAATTTCTTACCTAGCATATCCAGAAGACAGAGACTTCAAAGAGTCATAAAAATCAACCACAATTTCATTCAAAGGAAAGAGATATTTAAGCATAACTCTATTTTGATCAATAAATACCATATTCTTCTGAACCGCTCTTCGAGCCTAAAAACAGAAAAGGAAAATGTATTTAAAGATAACCAACTCAAATATTGATTTACAAAGTAATTTATACAGATGTATATTACCAAGTAATAAATCCTAAAGGAGTACACAAAGTAAACTTGAGCAATAGCTATACTACAGCAAGAACCATTTTGTATTTCAATTACATTATGCTTGCCATCAAAGCTTTAATCTGTAGTTATGTTTTATCTTTTTTGATTTATAGTATTTTATCTAAAAGTAAGTCAAATATAACTACAGATAAAGTTCAAGTTCAAAGAATTTTTTCAAACTTTTCTAAAGAAATTAGGTTCAGAGAAACTGACCAAAAAAATTAATAAATTAACAAAATAAAGTTTGTAATAAAAGAAATAAAACTGAAGTTCGCTAGTCATCATTTGACATACTTCCCAGTATGTGTCAGAGTATTTCTTTTTTTTTTTTTTTTTTTTTTTTTTGACAGGCAGAGTGGACAGTGAGAGAGAGAGACAGAGAGAGAAAGGTCTTCCTTTGCCGTTGGTTCACCCTCCAATGGCCACCGCGGCTGGCGCGCTGTGGCCAGTGCACCGCACTGATCCGATGGCAGGAGCCAGGTACTTCTGGTCTCCCATGGGGTGCAGGGCCCAAGCACTTGGGCCATCCTCCACTGCACTCCCTGGCCACAGCAGAGAGCTGGCCTGGAAGAGGGGCAACCGGGACAGAATCCGGCACCCCGACCGGGACTAGAACCCAGTGTGCTGGCGCCGCAAGGCGGAGGATTAGCCTAGTGAGCTGCAGCGCCGGCCCAGAGTATTTCAAATAGGCATTTTTTGAGAAATATGGTAAGAAGCCATTGTAGATTAAATCATTTACTGAAATGTGGCAAGAACTAAAGAAAAGTAGCAACTACCTCACAACTTAAGATTCCCAAATATTATAACTATCTTTAGAACTATATTCAAGCACTCAAAAGGGCTAAAAACAAACAAAACCCAAAACCAAACAAACAAAAAAACCAGTTCCTTTTCCTACTTCAGGTAAATAAGCATAAATTTTCCTTTAGGCTATATCAATTTATTAGATTAGCAGATGACCAAAACTACTGATTATATCTTTTTTTAAAATAAATATAGTTTAGTGCCAGTGCTGTGACACTGTTGATTAAAATCATGCCTACTCTGTTTCCAATCCAGCTCTTTGATAACATGCTACCACCTGTGTGGGAGACATGGATCTAATTCTTGTCTCCTTGCTTTGGCCTGGCCCAGCCTTGGCTGTTGCAGCCATCTGGGGAGTGATTCAGCAGATAGAAGATTCTCTGTCTCCCCCTCTGTCTCTGTCTCTCCCTGTCACTCTTTCAAAGAAATATATAAATCTTTAAATAAGACAAATTAACTTAAAAAGCACAGATATCTATGAAGGTAGTTCAAAAAGTTTATGGGAAATGGAATTAAAAGTTTATTTTTGGTGCAAAAAATTTTGAAATCTATGCAGACAAGGGGTCTTCAAAAACTTCATGAAAATGCATATTGTTAAAAAAATATGCAAAGATTTTGAAATTTTTGCATGAAAATAAACACCTTTTAATCCCACTTTTCACAAATTTGTGAAGTACTCCTATAATTGACCTAAAAAGATTTACAGAAAAAGCTCATAAAATTCACTGTGGTTAGCAGAGCAAAACCTGAGATGGGAACCACTGTTTCAAAGGAATAAAACTACTATTATATTAAATTGCATTATATTTCTACCTGGCAAAGCATCATTATTTCTCTAGTGTATTCATCTGGTGTGATGATAGTACCCAAAACAACTGGCTCCAAATATTCTGTGACTTTTGATTTGTCAGGGAATTGTGCAGGGTTGATGATTGTTATCTCTTTTTCTCTATATTCCTGAAAAGTAGAGAAACACTAGTTAAAAAGAAACTTTATGGTTTTTTTGAAATTTGCTGTTAATGTGCAGTATATTGTGGAATATATTGTTATTTAATTCATTGGAATAAAAACATAAAAGAATCTCCACAGTTTATATTTTTAAAAATCTCACTGTAAGCATTTAATATTAGTAGCAAACATTACTGGATAATATATCCTGCTTATTAACATTTACTAAACACATTTCTTGGGCCATTTAGATAAGTATGACATAATTACACAATTTAACCTGACCCTTTTAAAGCACTATGATTAGTTTAGTAGCTTAATCTTCCTGGAAAATATTTTAAAATGCCAGAGTTAATAGTGTTTAAAGCAAACAGACTGCCAGTTAGATGGCATGCAATATGGTTTCTATCATTAACTTGAAATCTAAAATTCCCTACAGCCACAGAAATAAATACTTCACTTTTTATAAGATAAATTAATGATGAGCAAAGTTAAACTTTTCATCTTTGTGCTGGATTTAGAAAACAATATTTTCTTCACTAATTCAACTTCTTACTACCAGTAATATAGTACTGAAATGTGGCAATTACATCAGGTTAAGAAAAATTTTTCACAAATGAGTTTTAAAATAGGTTCTCCATCATTAGCCATAAAGTAATTCAACATTTATTAGTATTAGTCAATAATCAGCTTCCATAGGTAGGCAGCTGCCGTGATTCTAAGTTTCCCCTACAGTCCATACATACACATTTATTTAGTTTTCCCTTTTATGCTGATGTAAAACAATACTAAATATTATAGTACCTTTATGAATTTTATGCTGATGTAAAAAAGTACTGAATATTATTATACCTTTATCAATTTTGCTGAAGAAAGAACAGCTTTATATGGAACAGTAGGGGTTGTCATAATAACGGAAGCATTATATTCTTGTTCTAGTCGCTGGTTGAAAACTTCCATATGTAAAAGTCCAAGAAAGCCCAACCTGGAAGAGAAAGTCAAACACTAGAATGATTAAGTCCCAGGGACTCTATTTCCTTTGGTAAACATTGTTACTTTGTGAGGGAGTGGTGAAACCAAGAGTCACTGAGGAAATTTTCCTAATTAAATGCTAGCATAATTTTATTAAATTGGATTCAAATCTTCCATGGAAAATCTATTTCCAAACACTAGAAAACAAAATGTGATTCCACAGTGCAAAAGGCAAATATAAAGTGCTTCAGTTCACTTTACAGTAATATGAATGTGTAACAGAAACATGCATGAGCAATTCACCATTTAAACTTTATTTTTCAATAAAAATGTTACTATACAGTATGAATGAATCTTACCTCCAGCCCGCACCCAGGGCAAGACTACTGTCTCGATGAACTGTTACACTAGAGTCATTCAAAGTCAATTTTTCTACTGCACTCTTCAGGTTATTATATTCAGATTGGTCTACAGGATACATTCCTACAAACACAATGATTTCTAATTATCACATGTGATAAGCTGCCTCCAGAAAAAACCTAAAACGTAGTACTGCCAAGTTCAAAATTAATCATCTAGCTTTTGAATTACTTGCCTATATTTTGTTGACTAAAATACGGGCTTGCCTAAACAATATGAATATTATGTTAAATAAATTTTCCATTATCATGCAAACCATTAGCCTTAACAAATATACAACTGGATTCATGTTCTAATTAAAGTTCCTATGCTTTTACAAAAATACAGGGGAGAGATAAACAAGAACAACCGAGGGAACCAGGCCTATTAAGAAATTATATTGTATTTATTTCAAGAAACAAAAGCACAAGTACTTTACAATCAAAGATGAAACCATAGTAGATAAAAAAACAGGAACAGAAATGAAAACTATAGTTAACTCTTAATTCTTTAGGGTGGACTATATATTAAAACCAAAATAAATTTTACTTATTGCAATTCACTGACATAAAATTGAATTACTTGGGGCCAGCACTGTTGCATAATGGATGCCTGCAAGGCCAGCATCTCATATAGGAGTAGGTTCAAGTCCCAGATGCTCAACTTCTGATCCACCTTTCTGCTGATGCACCTGGAAAAGCAAAGGAAGATGGCCCAACACCTTGGGCCCCTGCACCGATGTGGGAGACCTGGATGAACCTTCTGGCTTCAGCATATCCCTTCCCCGGCTATTACAGCCATTTGGGAAGTGAATCAATGGATGGAAGATCTCTTCATCTGTAGCTCTTTCTCTCTGTAACTCTGGCTTTCAAATAAATAAAATAAATCTTCAAAGGTAAATGAATAAAATAAGTTACTACTGATCCATCAGATTCTCTTTCATCTGTTATCTCTGAACTTCTCATGTCCTTCTAAATTCAAATAACTGACTTTGGCAAATGGTGGTAAACAAAATTCTTAATTCCCAATGAAACTGTCTTGCAGGGAGAAAACCAAGGGCTTGATATCCATCCAGCACAGAGTAACCTGGTGAACTTCAGTTAGGTCTTCTTTTTGTAACTATCTATAATACAATATTAAAGTTCAGTTACAAGGAAGGTACTCAAAGTCTAAGGATAATGAGTAAATAAAGACATTCTAATAGGAAAATGTTTCAAATATAATAATGGACTAATTCCCTAGAGAAAGAAGGAAATTCTTATTACTGTGCTCACCTATATTTCAGAGACTTTTTTAAAATATTTATTTATTTATTTGAAAGAGTTACACAGAGAAAAGAAAGGCAGAGAGAGAGAGAGGGGTCTTCCATTCGCTGTTCGCTCCCCAACTGGCCATAATGGCTGGAGCTGTGCCAATCTGAAGCCAGGAGCCAGGAACTTCTTCCAGATCTCACATGCAGGTGCAGGGGCCCAAGGACTTGGGCCATCTTCTATTGCTTTCCTAGGCCATAGCAGAGAGCTGGATCAGAAGTGGGGCAGCCAGGACTCAAACCGGTGCCAATATGGGACGCCAGCACTGCAAGTGGTGGCTTTACCTTCTGTGCGACAGCGCTGGCCCCAGAGACTGTTTTTTAAGAAACAATCTTAACAGCTTATTTCTTGGGGCTAGTGTTGTGGCAGTGGGTTAAGCCACCCCCTATGACTCCAGCATCTCATATGGGTACCGTTTGAAACCCAGCTGCTCCACTTTTGATTCAGGTCCCCGCTAATGCACCTGAGAAAGCAGAGGAGGATGGTCCAAGTGCGTGGCCCCCTCCACCCATATAGGAGATCTGGAAGAAGCTCCGGGCTTCAGACTTCAGCCTGGCATGGCCACTGTGGCCAACTGGGGAGTAAACCAGCAGATGGAAGATCTCTCTTGCGCTGTCTTCTCTCCCTCTTTCTAACTCTCCCTTTCAAGTGAATAAAAAGTAAATCTTAAAAAAAAAAGAGCTTATTTCTTAAGGGCTGTTACATGATCTCTCATATGAAATTATAAACTGCTATATGATATACATAGCACATACAAAAAACAACTAAATCAAACAGTACAGTGGCATTGGCAATTAAAGTAAAAAGACGAAGGTGTATTTATCATCCAATAATTTTGGTTTCATTATTGGGACAGACTTTTAATTTAAAAGTATTTTCACCCTCAACCTTTGAATTTGTGAGCTCCTCACCTGCAAATACCATTGGTTTCGCTGATTTAAACCCAGGCAAGGGCTCCACTGGTTGTCTATGTAAATATAATGTATCTCCTACTTGCGCTTCAGTGATATTTTTCATCCCAGCAATCAGATAGCCCACCTGTCCTGCATATCTAAATAAAATTATTATATGCAAATATTTACTGCTTTAATGTTTCATGTACAAATTCATAATTACTACCTTTCCATGAAACTATCACACTTTAGAAGCAAAACCTCATCAGACTAAAAGTAAGTGCTACACATGGGTTCTCAAACTCTAAGGCTTATCCATAAAAGAACACACATCTTATAATCCATTACCCAAAAAATTCTACACCATAAGCATAAGGCCTTCTTATTGATTCTGCTCACTTTGGCAAATTAAACATCTTCTAGTGTAAAACTGATAAGCACAGCACAGCACACCATTCATAGGTCTGTTTTACTCATCAATTATGGTACATACATTAATGAAGAAAAAGGTAAGCATGTCATCAAGCAGAAAAATGTGAACTCTCAACAAACTTGGTACCTACTGGTATTCAACTTGTTGGAAAAGAGGAAATTCCAAGATTTCAGCTTTGGCTTTGTTTCAAAAAAATTTCCTTACACAGAACAAACTAATTTACTATTAGAATGAGGTACACGAACCTTAAATATGTGGTGATATTCATAACACATGGCAGAATATAAACAAACTTTAGCAATAGTTAAGTAAAATTAAAATAATTTGACTCAAATAAAATAGGTTAACATAATGCTGCTTTTAAGACATATACTACACCCTCAAATGTGGTTAATATAGTCATCTAGTTCAATACCTTAATTTTTATAGATGAGGAACAGGACTTAGAAAGCTCAAACCACATGCCCAACATCATCTAATCAGTACCTACCAAGTAACAAAAATAGCTGTTATAAAAGTGTTGAGGAAACTCTTTCATTGTCTTATCAAATACATCAATATAGGACCCAATCTGTGCTGGTTCATAAAATTATAACTAGTCATGAAGGGTAAATACCTATTATATATATTTTAGCCACAGAAATTTCCATTCTTCACATAAGAGATTCCTTTTGAAAAAGGATTTTCAGTTGCATTAGATAATCAAGTATTTTTTGTTTTTAGTTACCAAATTAGGATCATGCTAAGCACACCAAGTTGAGAAAGCAGCAAAAATGGAAACACATACAAATGTACTTTAAATTACCATTGTAGATTACTCACAATTTATTTGTTGACTGCTCATTAGGATTCAAAACTCCTACTTCATTAACTTCATATGTCTTTTGATTGTGTGCAGACACAATTTTGTCTCCTTTGGAAACCACTCCATCAAATAATGCTATATTGGCTATCACACCTCTGTACCGGTCAAAGGTGGAATCAAATACCAAAGCTCTGAGAGGATTTTTGCGATGTACTTTAGGGCTATTAAATACAAATAATATACTAAATTTAGTATAAATTTAATAGCATACTAAATTAAAATAACACAATGGCTATTTTCCAACTTAGATATTAAGCTCAGCTTATTCTACTTTTTAGAAAGGTTGATACCCATCAATCAAAATAAAAGGACCATTTAATAAATTCAGTATATTTTGGATTTAATTCAACCTCCACTTTTAGAAAAGTGAGCATTTTAAATTAGTTATGAATATATTTGTTCAGTACAAAGCCAAAAACACTAACTGCTAATGTACTGAATTCTGTTTATTGACTTCAAGATGAGCTCACTATCATTCTTGCAGCTTCCTTTACTGTACTATATTTGCCTTTGACAAATAACTAAAAACAAATAAAATATTTATTCTCACTGCTAGATTATTTGCCATATAGATTAGTAACAGATCAAATAGATGGCCTTTGAATGCTTAAATATAAATAATATAAATACAGCAAGACACTTACGGAGGTATTCTTTCAATAACTGCCTGAAGAATACTTTCAACATTTGTTCCAAGTTTAGCAGAAATCTAAAAATATACACGTGAAAAAAAAAACAAAGCAATTAGAGACTATACTTTTCATCCTGATGACGTAAGATTTATAATCTAAAAGAAGTAAATTCTAATAGTTATCAACTTGAAGAACACAGGGAAAGGAAAAGTATAAAGGCAACAATCTATTGATAAATACCTCTTTCTGTTTATGGTACTGAAAGTGCAATGAACTCAGAAGTTCAAAAAATAAGGATCACATCTCTGCATGTATTGTGTAAGTCGACCAATACCTATGTCCGTAAGCTCCAATGTCCTCATCTGGGAAATGATTGATATTCTGCCTAAATCTCAAATGTTGTTTTATAGACAGAATATACAATATATGTGGATGGCATGCAATAAAAGGCTTATTACTACTTTATTGTTCTCACACTAAAAAAAGCAAACAAAGACAAACTACATCTGTAATTATGACTGAACTATCAGTAATAAATGAATGTCTGAATTCCTGATTTTAAAGACTATTTCCACTGAATACTATCTCTAACCCTACAAACAGGATTTTTCTACCTCAGCATTGTCAACATTTTGAGGCAGATAATTCTTTGGAAAGGCTAGCCTGTGCATTAAAGGATGTTTAACAACAACCAGAACATCTCATTTACCCACAAAGTGCCAGCAACACTCTCCTTAATGTGTGACAACAACTGTCCCCAGGTGTTGTCTGTTTAATATCCTAGCATGAGGTGGTGGTGGTAAGAGCACCACTGAGAACTCAAACTCTAGTACTGTGATTGTACTACTTTCTTTCTGTTACCTAGTGTACCACCCCTGTCTCCCAATACCAACTCCTTTTCCATCCTTTCCCTTCTGTGACTCTAAGGTCCACTATTTACAATCACTCTGCACAACTACTTTCTACTCTCTCCCTATCATAGACAGCTGGCAAAACCTCAACCTTGACTGCATCCTGTTATATGCCTTTTCTATACATATATATGGAGCAGCTTAATATTATTAGAGAAAAATCATAACTGGCCTAGTTCATATCTTATATATTCATCACAAGATCTCAATGTACAGCTAACAATTCCTCACAATCCCAGGACCTGACAACTGGTAAATGCAACAATACCTCTCAGTAAGGAGGCTATTCACCACCTTCCTTTTCAACCCACATATTTTGTACTCTAGCCAGTTCATTCTCAGTTGATGACTTGCCTTCTTACACCTCTGTTCTGAAACCATAACTCCAGATGATATTCTTATAATGGGATCCCTCTTTGTAATAAAAAGTAAATTCTATGTATTTATCCAAGTTAAAAATATTATACATTCATGTCCCTTGATCTTAGCCAAAAGGCTGAGAAGTGATTATATATTCACTTATTACTAGGTTGTATATAATCATCTTGTTTAGGTTAAAGAAACAAAAATATCACCACCTGAAAGTTGTTCTTTCCAAAACTGGATGAGAGGAAAACATGATACTATTACACGACTATGTATTTCAGCAGTTTGGCCATGGCCATTTAGTAAATAAACAATTTGAAAGACAAATAAAAGTTCAGATTTAAAATGTTTCCAACTTTTTTAAAGAAATTTACTGTCTCCTACAATTACTATAGCTAGCAATTTTATGAAATACTTTCAAGTTCCAAGAATGGTATATCCAAACACCTTGGAATTAGTTTGAAACTGCTCTTCAAAGACTGTATTTTCAATGTGATAAAATGGTTAGAAATAACACTTTAATGAGCTTCTGAAGGCCTGTTTTTAGTCCTGGAACACTGGCTAACTAAACCCTGTTTTTATTCAAGTGATGAAATCTATAGGTTTCTGGTGAAGATCAAATGAAATACTAGTAAAGATCTTTTAACTCTATAAAAACATTATACAATGATGGACTATAATATAAAGAGTTCACATAAGCCAGTGACCTAATACTTTTAGAAATATAATTAATAGTCTTCCAAAAATTTTATTTTACCTTAACACATTCATTTCTTGGAATATCAAACACTTTTTCAATCTGTTTTTCAACTCTTTCAGGATCAGCACTCTTCAGATCTATCTTTAAAAAAAAAAAAAAGAAAATCCATCATGTGTTAGTATAATCAAAATTAAACGTACTATATCTTAACAGTAATTGGAGATATCTAAAAGCTTACCTGCTTTAACCTGACCCCTCCATGCCTTTTTCAAAAAGTTTATATTTATATATTTAATAAATAGCTATAGATTTATTTGTAATATATACTTAATAAATAGCTAAAGATCCCTCATAATGAAAAACAGTACACATAACATTAATACTGGACATATTTGTATAAGGTGTAACAATAAACACATAATTTTGCCATTCTAATTACCTTATTTATAACCGGGATTATTGACAGCTGTGCTTCAAAAGCAAGAAAGAAGTTTGCCACAGTTTGGGCTTGAATACCCTGCAAAGACAAAGATATAAGATACTCAGATTATCATTCTAAGTAATCCAAGACTATTCCATACATCTTCATCAAAAGTGTTGTTTTGTGCCATTCTAATGATAAAATTAAATAAGTGCCAAATCAAATAGCTGCTTTTCCTACTTTTTGTTCCAGCTAGTGTCTTAGGAATCAAAATGAAGATCACTGATGGTAAAGCAATAAACACACCAAGGGGAAAACCAGCAGACACTCTACTAAGTCTGAGATGGGAGACTTGAAGGAAATAGAGGACAAACTAGAGTATCTATTCTTCTGCTTTATTCCCTGTGATAATTCTTTTCAGTGCTGGAAGTATTTTTGGAGGCCCTACTCTGCCAGAAACTGTATCATGTATCAGAGACACAAGGACGTGGAAGCATACTGAAGTCAGGGTCATGCAACACAGATTATAAAGCCCACTACTATGAGAGAGACAGTAAGCTTCCCTAATAGGACCAGTAAAGGCCTGGCACAACACTATCTCTGGATTTTTAATGGTTTGTGAAAAACCAAGACATTTCAAAAGCTTACTTTAGCATATCATAGCTTTCTATGGTCATCTGTTGCCTATGTTTTCATGGATTATGCTCATACCACAAAGTAACTTGGTGATAAGATTTTTTTAAACTGCACACTTTCCAAATTAATGTCTAAAATCACCTAAAATGATCTGGAAACCAAAAAACTTATATTCCTGCATTACTAAAATCTGAAACAAAGGGGTAAGAATTGTGGCATAGCAGATAAAGCCTCCACATGCAGTGCCAGCATGCCATATGGGTGCCAGTTTGAGTCCCAGCTTCTCCACTTCAATCCAGTTCCCTGTTAATGGACCTGGGGAAGCAGCAAAAGATGGCCCAAGGGCTTGGGCCCCTGCCACCCACTTGGGAGACCCAGAAGAAGCTCGTGGCTCAGTCTCAACCATTGCAGCCATCAGGGTAGTGAACCAGCAGATGGAAGATCTCTTGCTCTCTCTGTCTCTTCCTCTCTCTCTGCAACTCTTTCAAATGAGTAAATAAATCTTTAAAAAACCAAAAAGAAAAGAAAAGAAAAAACTGACATGAAAACTTCAGATTAAGAAGACTAAGAACTGCTAAAATTGTTTTGCTTTTTTTGGTAGGATGTACTGATAACACTCTATACTTCAACACAACAAAAATCTTGCAAACAATTCCTTTGATTACTTTAAAAAAATTAAAAGATGAGTTAGTTAATTCCATAAAATGCTTTAATGTATTAATTATTAATATGGCAAAAACATAACATGACTTTGGATAACACATAAATACAATAAATTTATTGTAGATAAGTAACATTTTTATTCAAACACAAAAATTCTTCTCCAAAATATAACATCTTAAGGAAAGCCTCTTGAGACAGACAAATAAGCATGTCACAGCACATGTCACATCATAAAAAAATGAAGAAATACTTACCTCATTTGCATCAACCACCAGTAAAACACCCTGGCAAGCAGAAAGAGACCTGGATACTTCATAATTAAAATCAACATGGCCCTGAGGAACAAAAATATTGATATTTGTAAATATTAGATGTGATTTTTGTCATTGGAGGACCATTATAAGTGTATTCACTCTACCAGATAAAACATTAAATACATGGTTTCCTTTTTAGCTTGCACTTGTGAAACAATTTACACTAACACAAAAATATTCAGAAAACAGCAAAATTTTATGTTTAATGGTCAGTTCAAAAATTAAACAAAGGTTTGTTTGCACTATTAACACCAGGTTGAATTTAACAATACGTGCAAAAGTAGTATTAAACTTACTGGTGTATCGATGAGATTTAAAAGGTACTGCTTTCCTTCAAAATCATAAAAAAGAGATGCTGTCTGTGCTTTAACAGTGATTCCTCTTTCTCGTTCCACTTGCAATTTATCAAGAACCTGCTTATTATTTTTTGTTTTATCAATTGTCCCTATAAACAGAAAGACAATGATACTTCTCTTCGTTTTACAAAATAACACAACATATAAAACAAAAGCCAGAATCCAAGAAAGCATGGTAAAGCAATCCCCAATTTTTCACTGCTATCAAGTATGTATATAATATAAAATGAAAATACCTGTTAGTTCCAGGAGCCTGTCAGCTAAAGTACTTTTTCCATGATCCACATGTGCAATGATACTGAAATTTCTAATATTTTCAACAGGAAATCTAGACATGTCAAACTTTTCCTATAAAGGGGATAGAACACATTTAGGAATGTAATGTAAAATAACATGAGACAAATATATGGACTCAAAGAATACTCTTTAAGTCTTGGAACCATTTCATTTGTTATTTGGATTATTTTTCTGACAGTAAGATGTATAGCACAGCTCATGTTACAAGGAACACATTACTAATTTCACAGCTGAGGGTGATCACACAGCTACATAAAAATCCCTCCTTTAGTCTTTCCATCATTTACAGGACCATCAGGAACTGACTTTATTTTCATTCATGGAAAACCTCGATCCCTACAACATTTAGATAGATTGAAAACATTTTGTCCAGCAAAACTTCTTGAGATAAAGGGGCTATAAAAATACTGAATGAATGAAAAGAATTCTCTACTCTCATCACATATTTAAGGCTCCTAACAGATTCAAAGTTGTTTTTGTTTTTTTTTTAAAGATTTTGTTTATTTATTTGAGAGGCAGAGTTACAGACAGAGAGAGGGAGACAGAGAGAAAGGTCTTCTGTCCATTGGTTCACTCTCCATCGGCCGGAGCTGCGCCGATACGAAGCCAGGAGCCAGGAGCCAGGAGCCAGGAGCTTCTTCCTGGTTTCCCATGTGAGGGCAGGGGTCCAAGGATTTGGGCCTTGTTCTGCTGCTTTCCCAGGCCATAGCAAAGAAGGGGAGCCAGGACTAGAACCGGTGCTTTTATAGGATGGCAGCGCCACAGGCAAAGGACTAACCTACTATACCTCGGCTGGCCCCCTCCAAGTTTTAATTTAGATCTTTTGTTACTTTGTAACTTCTAGAGAGAGAAAAAAGTGTATAACAGCCCAAATTAAAGGTGCTCAGTTAGCACTTTAAACTTTTATATATTTTTCAACAAAACTCCTGTGTTTTAGTGCACATAATTTTTTACCAAGATGCATCACAAATTGCTGAAAATTGGTATTCAAGTAAAACACAACAGTTTTTTGGACTTTAAACGTCATTTTTTCAATCAAATCTATATTTTATAGAAAAATGAAATGACAATAGAACACAATTCAAATAAAAGTACAATCATGGCTCGTATATGTGAATAAAATTTTGCAAAAAAAAAAAAAAAAGCACTATCCCTAATGTTTGCCCTGTAGATCCTGTTACCATTCATATCAAAAGGTATACAGAACTTCACCATTTTAATAACTGTGAATTGCAATGTAAACCACGAGCATTTTACAAAAAGCTGATGTTGATTAATTACACAAAGTCTTAGTTTTCCACTTATCCATAACTTGCAGTAAATCACATTTCTGCCCAAACCACTACAGTTATGATTGTTTTTAGAACTGCTGAAATTCCATTCTTTCCAACAAGAAAACAGTCAAAATTACACAATTTTTTTCTGATATAAAAATAAATAAGACAGACGTTAAGACACTTGCCCAGCACTTCTTACGCACCAGGTATTGGACTAAAAAGTTACCTCTCCTTAAAAAGTCACTGGATATTTGATTAGTATCTCTTTCAACAAACGAGGAATGGACCGAAAGGTCCATTACGCTGCTCAGGTCACAAACCAAATAAATTTCAGGGAAATGGGGGTTACACCATCAGCTTCCTCAGTAAGCTTTTAGGGGAATTAAACAATACGTGCAGAGCTTAGACCAACGCCTGGCAGTTGATACGTCTGATCAGCACACCCAGGTTAAGTGACTCGTCCAAGGTCGCACTGGCGAGGCCTGGGCGCACTTCAGACACCTAAACGGGGCCCGCAGCTCCCTGCTCCGCTTCCCTTTACGAAATCGCAAGCTGGCTCCACATCTACACCCAGAAAGCCCTGCACACTTGCAAGATCACAGGCAGAATCCCACCACGCTTTAATCGGAAGTTAGGGGACGGGCACCTCCACGTCTGCAGAACCGTACAGCCTGCTGGCAACCCAGGACTCCGCATCGGCGCTGCGAGTCGGCGCGGGCCGGGGTCGACGCGCAGCCCCGCTGACCCACGGCACCAGCACGCGTCCGCGCCACCCTCTGCAACCCACGAGGGTCCACATGCTCCGGGCGGCGGAAGCGTCAGGAGCCGATCTCCAGGCGCGATGAAGCCATGCCTCGAACGGTCACTGTCTCAAGGACACCTCCACCAGAAGCCCAGGACGAAAACGATGTTAGAAGCGGACGCCGCGGGCCACAACACCGCAGCAACCGACCCACGGCGCAGCCGGGGTACCAGGGACGCGGCGCCGTTTGTTGACGTCTGCATGTCTTAAGACGACCTGACGTCACTGCGTCTTCGGCGAGGTAGTGAGGGGGTCACGTGAACGGAAGCGTTGCGACACTTCCTATATACGGAGTGTGAGCTTTGCACAGCCTTTGAGGTTAATTTTTATCGTGTCTCGAGTGTTTTTCGCTCTGATTTGTACCGCTTCCCTTCACACTACTGCTCCTGGTGTGTGTACTGTCAGTTCCTCCAAGCCACCTCAGGAAATCCAGACGGAGCGACTTGGCGGAGAGCACGCGCTAGGCATGTGGTGCAGCCGAGTGTGCATCCCAAGGGGACCGATTTCCGTACCTGCAGTGCCGGTCCCTTTCCCACACCCTAAAGGGAGATTTGGAGAGGAGTCCAGGTTTAAGTCCTGGGACGTAAGGATGCCATAATTAGCACAACGTTAGGGTTTAGCCTCCTAATGAATTTCAAAATGACAATGGGACTTTTAAATCTGAAAAGCAAAATGTATTCTTCACGTCAGTCATTAACACTAATATTGAAGTGCGTCTGAGAGGAAATGGGCCATAACGTGGATTGCGTTAGTGAATCCAGGATAGTTTTGGCAAGAAGTTGGAACAAGGTTCCATCCTAAATGCCTAATAACTGCATCATCTTCAAGTTACCGCTGAAGCAGATGTTTCCCTTGCAGAGCACAGAGCTCTGGGAAGTGAGAACTAAGAATAAAAAAGACACCTTAATGGTATCCGTGCCTGTCTGCTAATTCCGCTTGGGCTTTTATGGAATACCCCGAGTTTGGTGCAATGGAAGGGAGAGGACAGCTGTATTTAGCTCTGTATCGTAGCTGAAAACAGAATCCTTAGCCTTGTTTCCAAAGCCTTTGAAAAGTTTCTTCATTTTGGAAGTTTTTAACATAAAAAGTTGTCATAAAATCAGTTCTTGTAACTAAAAATTATGAATTAAAAACAATACTCGATGCAACAGTAAGTCACGTTTGTTAGAGAATGAACTAGCTTGAAATGCAGTGAATAGAATAGTTTTTATGTCAGTGTTGCCTGATTTGCATATTCGTGGAGTTTCTCTCCATATCCTACCAAAGATAAAGCCAGACACCAAAGTGGTAAAGAAAGATGTTAAATATTGATACATCATTGTAATGAGGAACAGCATGAATTAAACTAGACTTTGATGTGTGTGGAGGTGACTGTCTTTTTAAGAGAGGGAGAACAACCTCGGGGAGGGAGTGGATTTATACAAAGGGTGGGAGGTTGGTCTTTGGGAAACCCAGCTGAGTTCTTTAATGGGTCCTTATAAAAGTTAGGCCACTACTTTCCCATTTAATGGGTCCTTATAAAAGTTAGGCCACTACTTTCCCACCGATGCTGAGAAAAGGTTTATTTTATTCTTCTTTGAAAGACAGAATGACAGAGAGACTTTCCATCAACTAGTTCACTTCCCAAATGGCACCAACTACCAGGACTGGACCAAGTCTAAGCCAGGAGCCTGGAACTTCATCAGGTCACCCAGGTGAGTGGCAGGGGCCCAAGTACTTGGGCCATCTTACACTGCTTCCCCAGGTGCATTAACAAGGAGCTGGATCCCTGGCAGAGCGGTGGGATGTTGGCACTGGGCCCAGAAACAGTAAATTCTTCCGGCAGCCTTGAATATCCTCACACAGCAACTTATGGCCGATGGACTCATGACCTCAGAGATTCTGCCTTTTAGCTGTTGAAAGCCATCTCCATATTGTTAAAAACGTGTGTTGTGGGAAAGAAGAGAAACTTGTGTTGAATGTCTGTGTAGTTTTGTATTTTTTTGATTTGCATCAAAAAAAAGTATTTGAAAGGCAGAGATCTCCCACCTGATGTTTCACTCTGCAGATGCCCACAACAGCTGGGATTGGGCCAGGCTGAAGCCAGAAGCCAGGAATTCAATTCAAGTCTCTCCGATGGGTCACAAGGACCCAAGTACTTGAGCCAAAAGTTTAAGTTAATTATCTTTTTAAAGACTTTGTGTCCAAATACAGTCACATTCTGAGAAACTGAGGGTTTCAATATATGAGTGAGGTGTGTGTTGGTTGGGGGGGTGGTTTAAAGACACAACTCAGCCATGATAAATAAAGGAAATAATAAATGACAACATACCTGGGTTTGATTGCCCACTCTGGCTCCTGACTCCAGCTTCCTAGTAATCTAGACCCTGGGAGGCAACAGTGGTGGCTCAACTAATTAGGTTCTTGTCACCCATGTGGACTAACAAGATTGAGCCCAGCTCCAGGCTTCACCCAGTCTAGTTCCAGATGTTTAGGGCATTTGGGGAGTGATCTAGCAGATGGCAATGTGCCCTTGGACACCCACTCTTTATATTGTAGATCTGTATCTCTCAAGTAAATAAATTAAAGATTTCACAAAATAGCATCATAATATTCATTAAAATTATATGCAAAATTTTATAATATATTCTTGCTATGTTACCCAGAAAATCTCTAGCATTGCTCTTAGACAGCTAAAATGATGCCACCAGGTGACTACAGTGTGAACTACAACTTAAGATTCATTTTCTAAACTAGTTTTTAAAGTCCTATTATGATTTTTTTAGACTTTAATATTTTTCAAGTTTTGAACATACACTGGAGCTTTATAAATGTTTTTAATATCACAAAGTAGAAAGTACCTCAATGACAGAAGGAGAAAATTTGCACAAGTTATATATGGAAAGAATAGTCTGAGCTAGCTTGAGGATGCCTTCAAAAGAGGTTTTCTAGTAGGTATTTCACCCATTATCCTCTGCAAAATGACATTGTGTGGGGTGAAAATAACACAATAGGCTTTTTGCTTTCAGAAACTTACTCTGATAACTATGTGTAAAATGTATTAGAAAATAAAATGAATGAGATGAGAGAGAGAGAGAAGTAGTTATTTTAGTTATCTGGGGACACACAGTAGATTCCAGAATAAATCAGTGGCAGAGAATAGTGGTGAAAGGGTGGTGTGGGAAATAGAATTAGGGTTATTTTAATATACAGCAAAAGGAAGGAGTGTGTAACTCCAAAATTTCTACCTTTAGTAGAATGGAAAAATAGCACTGCTCATTAACACGGCGGGGAACTATGATATTCAGTATCCAGTAGGCAGTTATGAATGAAGCTTGGAGAGGTTCAGGAGTCGAGTTTCAAAGATTATCTATTAAAATATAATAATGGGGGCCAGTGCTGTGGCATAGTGGGTAAAGCTGCCACCTGCAGTGCCAGCATCCCATATGGGTGCCAGTTCGATTCCTGGCTGTAACACTTCTGATCCAACTCTCTGCCATGGCCTGGGAAAGCAGTAGAAGATCGCCCAAGTACTTGAGCTCCTGCACCTGTGTGGGAGACCCGGAAGAAGCTCCTGGCTCCTAACTTTGGACCGGCCCAGCTCCCACTGTTGTGGCCATTTGGGGAGTGAACCAGCAGATGGAAGATCTCTCTCACTCTCTGCCTCTCTGTAACTCTGCCTTTCAAATAAATAAGTAATAATGGGCT